>NC_132803.1:35900506-36200506 GCF_048594095.1 Paramormyrops kingsleyae
CTCTCTGATTTTATAAATGTACAGCTCTGGAAAAAATAAGAGACCACAGTACAATTTTGTTTCCCTCATTTTTCAATTTATGGGTGTGCATCTGTGAATAATATATTTTTTTTTGCAAACTCCAGCCTGGCTCTTCCCTGTTTCTCATTAATGAAGGGCTTCCTCCTTGCTTTATGGGATTTCAGTCCTGCTACTAGGAGCCTGATACGAACTGTGCTAGCAGAGCACCTCACACCTGTACTTAATGATTCCCATTCCTTTTGAAGGTCACTTGATGTCATCCTCTAATTCATGAGAAACAGTCGGATAAGCTGACAGTCATCTCTGGCATCTCTCTGCCTGGCTGGTTTCTGGTCGTTCCCAGTGTCTCCTGCTTCACCTTGTTCTTCTGTACTGCTGTCTTAGAAACTTTGAGACTGGAAGCGGCCTGCCTCGCAGTGTAGCCAGCAGAATCAGCATTAAATTAGGATTTAACAATGCAGATTCTTAAAAAAATATGGTCTCTTAATTTTTTCCAGAGCTGTACTGTATGTTTTTCCAAATAAATTTGGAATTTTAAATTTGGAAGCTCTTAAACTGTTGTGGGTCTTCTGCATGGGCTTAAGGCCCATCATAAGCCCTTTGGTATCACTGCGTCTCACAGTGGAAACTGAATAAGCACCAGAAAAATTATTTTGCCATACTAGTAGGCAAAAAAACACTGAAGATGTCTTGGCAATGTCCTATATAACTTAGAAAGACTACAATTTTGAAGAAGCATAATCCCACATACCTTTACTATATCATTGATTAATGAATATCGGAACATCCAGTCCAAATTAATGCTTTCATTCTCCAGAATGTCCTTAGAATAAAGAAAACACAAACATTGTTTTCATTTTGTACATGTGACTATATTCACACAAATAGCAAGTGTATATTAATAGTAATAGAAACTGATACTGAAAAACTAAAACCATAAATTGCTTTTACAAAAAATATTATTTGCCTTTTTGATATCAGAATGCAATTAAAATGCAACAGTATTAAACCAATCAGTCTGAAAATATCACCACACATACATCCACTACACTACTGGGCGGGGCTTACTTGTTTACGTAATACTGTAAGTCTCCTGCAATCTCAAAATTCTAATTCAGTATTGAAATGCAGAGTGAATCTAGATTAACCGTCATTTGTTTTTATTTCATTATCTGAAGAAGAACTCTTTAATCCACAAATTATTGTAAAAAATATATTATGACTTGAGGCTGAATTGGCCTCAAGTGTCATTCTTTGTAAAAAGATCCTCATAAGAATTCTTAAGGTATCTGCAAACACTTCTTCATTTTAGAACCTTGGGCTGTAAGCTTCAGCATGATTATAAGCGATGGTCGCTTATGCAAAGTGGCTTATTCTGCATTCTAAGGAACACTGTCACTGTTGCATGTAGGTCAAATATCATTCGCTCTTTGACTCTACCCATTATAACCCATTTGTCAAAAGGTGCTTAAAAGCTCCAGTCCAATCTTGGGAACTGCGACATCCCAGGGAGTTACAGAAACACCACGGAGATTAGTTGTATAAAATAGCATGTTTTTCTTTAAGGTGAAACCACCAATTAGCTAACAATTAAGCTACCATAATGCATGTAAATTTCTAGAAAATGTATAAGTATGTAAATATGCAGACTCATAATATTTATCAAAGACAAATATAATAATTCCTGACAAAATCACTGCATGTTTGTATCAGTCACAAACTGATGATGTAACAGTAATATAAAAGGTAACCCAGGCAATTTTACGGCAAATTTAAGTGTTTACGGAAAAGCGAGAAGGAGGCGATGTGTCTGAGATGTGTGGGGCCACACCTGCAGACTCCCCCTGGGGCAGTATTCAGTCACGATGCAGATGTTGGGGGGGTCGATGCAGGCCCCAATAAACCTGGTCAGGTGGTTAAACTGGACATCCCTCATCTGAAAACAAGAGAGTGACACGCTCAATTAGTAAAGCTACACTTATAAAAATAACAGATAGATATACTCTCATGGGTTACACTGTAAAAGTAATTGTGTTACGCTATAAGCAAATGAAGTCACTTTAAAATAAGTCATTAGTGTTACACCCAAAAGGCAGTTTAAGTGACACAGTGCTAAGGTAACCATTAAATGTCAGAACATACTGGGGCTGAGCCTGAGCTTATTTAAGCAGTTACTTTGGAAAAGATATGATGGAGGCTTTTCCTCACATCCCAAGATTATTATTCATATATGATTATGTTTTTCACAATAAAACTCCTCGTGTAGCAATTTTCTGTGTGACTGGCAAACCAAAGCAGAGTTCTGCATGGGACTAATTTACTCTAATTACATTTAGTAGAAACAGTCCCTATTTATTTGATTTTTATGAAACTATGTGGTCACAAAGGAAATGGTGATATTACGTTGCTATAAACCAGAAAACCATTAAAACACACTGACCAAGCCAATCCTTATGTAAGCGAAAAAGGCCCTCTGTATTACTCCCAAAAATAGTGCTGTTACCAAGCAAAAAAGCCACAATGACTGATTTCTAATTTCATATGTGTGTAACTCACTCATCAAAATGTAAATTAAATTAGTTGTGTTCAATTAATGTGGGGTCAAAACCTATATATATATATATATATATATATAAAAAAATGTTACTACATGCAAATAACTTCTACAGTTTACTATTAAAGTACTCTTTTTCCCAGAAATTTCCTGTTATTCATCTATATCCCAAGTTCTTATATGTTTTTTTTGGCAAATTAAGCCGTGAAAAATGGTGAATGCATAACATCGGCAATAAGGGAGCAAACGAAACAGCTGTTTACCAGTTTAAAACAATGGTTTAATTACGGTTTGGTGTGTGGAACGTTCCATCTCCGTCTTGCCAGAATATGGTACCGCAGCACATATTAAAGGTTCTCTACTTGTCTGGGGCCAAGTACTGCCCACAGAGTTGTATGTTTTCATAAGGAATCTAACTGATTACTTGCTACTGGAATGTCTCATTTCTTTTATACAAGGATTATTTGACCTGGAAGAGGACATGGGGTTTATAAGCTCGCTCACAAACTTTAATATCGTGGCCAGATGTTGAGGGAGGGGGGGTGTTATTTGTCCATTGGCTACTCTTGTTACCTCCATCTGCTCGAGTGGACTTCGGCCTGACAGGCAGATGGCTCTTCAAGCTACTACGTCTCAGCCAATTGAGACCAGCATCTAACACTCACAAAACAACCTAGAATCATCCATTTCACCATTTGCCCTGCCCGTCTTCAGAGGGGAAAACACCAGCTGTGTATCAGAGTCACACACAGAAGCAGACAGACTTCAGATGGGGTCTGTCGAAGCTATCCACCGCATTTGCCCATAATGTGCACTTTTACAAGGTAAACACTTACAAAGCAGGTGACAATGAATGGACATATCTGTGAGTTATTTGCCAAGACACTCTGTATTATGGTTGTTCCGTGATTACTGACGCTCCTTGTGCTGGGGAATATATGCTTTTAGGTCCATCACTTTCCTGACCATAATGCCTTTGTGTTTACACTGCATCCAAAAACACACTGCACCCCCCCACCCCCCACCCCACCCCACGTCTGCTCTTTTGCTTAATAAACCTCCCAACAAGCAGGTTAATAAAAATGATTGTGGAAGTCAGAGTACTCAGGCTCTCCCATACACCACTATTATTTTCCAAACAGCCCCCTCCCCCCTGGTACACATTTCCTGTGTTTGTTTGGGTGCCACACTGCAGTGGTCCTGTAAAGCACGACATTCATGTCAAAGCCACCATGTGACATTCACGCTGTGTGGGGACTCACATGTTTCAGTTCGAACAGCACTTGTCTCGTCAGCTCGATCCTTTTCTTGTTAACGTGCTTGATGGCCACCAGGTTGCCCTGTGAAGAGGCACTTGTTAGCAATACGTCTGCAGTGAAGCGGAAGAGAGTAATATTATTAACAAAAAAAGACCAGATGTGACAGGGAAGTCTCAGCACTGGGAAAAAGTGATACTTATGCACGTAAATTAAAGTCAGCTGGGTGTCACCTTGCTTAACATTGCAGTAAACAAACAGCTAGATCCCCTGCTCATGAGTTTGTGCTGCGGTTTAAATACAAAAAAGGTCATTCTCAAACATTTGTTACAGCGCCAGCCTTTTCTTATAGGGATCGTTTTCATCGTGCACAGCATGTCCACTAAATAACCACAAATATCAGAGGCACGTCTCTCGAGAGACAGAAAATACTTCAAGGGGATATTTATACAGTTTCAGCGCAGCACTCACTGGCTCAAATCCTTCACATCTAAACTAAAATCTGAATTTAGTTTGATTAATCTAGGAAATAATTACAAAATTTAAACACTGTTCATTGAGATTTAGTTTTATTTACAGTATTTATCATATGGCAGTACACCAAATATTGCAGATTTGACCTCTATTTTGGGGCTAAAGAACGTATTAAATAAATGACAGCTATTCAGCCCAAGGACTAATGCAAAGCAACCTCCCTGGCCACAAATGAGAGATTACAACTAATTTAATAACTGTATACTTTAATTTTAATATCTACAATTGTTATAAAAATATTTTGGTAAGTTTACTTGAGGCGAGACAAATAATGTAGTATTATACTATTACTTATATATTAACCAAAATTAAGTGTTAATTACAAACTGATCTCATGTTTGTTCGTCATTAATTAATAGTCACAAATCTTAAGCAATCACAATCTCAAGCAAGTACTATATTTTTTATTATATCTGTTAATTATATAAACCTTTATAAACTACTGAAGCAACCACTGAAGGAAGCACTACTGTAGGAACAAATAATGAATAACACATGTAAAATACTGATCTCGTTAATGAATTCTGACACATCATTTATTCCATTTATTCACTATATTTACTATAGCTGTTAATTCTGTAAATCTTAGTGAACTACTGAAGGAACTACTGAATGAACAAGTAGTGAATAACACAAGTGAAACACAGATGTCATGTTTGTACTTCAGTAATAACTGAGTTATTACTAAGTATTTGTGTCTCTGCAAGCAAAGTGTTACCAATTATTTTATATTATATAATCTCATGTTTAGTTAAACCCCAGTTTCGATGGATATCAGTTAATACAGCCAGCACTGGATATTTAACCCAAATGCCAAAAGTTTTCCTAGGGACATAGCTAGGTGCAAAAATTCCTTTACAAGAACGATTCCTTAAACCTGAGGCACACCACCCCCCCCCCTAAATTTTTCGTTCTAGGAATGTTTGCTGTGCAATGGGCTGGCACCCGATCCTGGGTTGTTCCCTGCCTTACGACTGTAGCATCCAGGATAGGCTCCTGAATCCCCTGCGACCCTTAATAGCATACGCGGTTATAGAAAGTGGATGGATTGATGGATGGAACAGTTACCGAATGTTCAAAGCGTCCAATTTTCCTGATGTTCCCAGAACGTTATCCCACTACTACAGCTAAGACTAATAATATAAAAGCAAATGAAGCGCATGGTCGGGCAGTGGGTCGAACTGTCGTTTTACACATCAGCGAGATCATGGGTCCAAGGCTGGAAGGCTCATTGGCAGTATATACATATGACGCTTTTATAAGTTAATATTTTATTATCAAACAGTAGCTTATTTTTCAACATTACTAATGTTAAAGAGATGATTGAGATAATAATAATAATAATGTTATCATACTGACATTGACAGAACCTTTGAAATAACGTTCCATTAATAGGCCTATTACAGTAAGAATGTTCTCTACCAACTTTGGCTAAAGTTCTGGGAATGTTCCCTGTTACCTGGGACTTGAGCACCGTAAAGTCGAAGTGGCTGTTTATCTCATTTATGTGTTCAGTTACAGTATTAACTGAAAAGTGAAGTGGATGTGGGCCTTACAAGGTACAAGTGTGAAAGGGGGTATGTGGCGACACAGAGCCACAATAATTAATGGAAAGTTGTCAAAATGCAACCGTTTTTATGATAAAAAGCCTTGCTTAAATTACATTACATAATCAGAAATTGGTGATTAGGCTACATAGACTATGTATGGTGAACAACAATGTCCATGCTAATGGTCCATAGGCCAGCTAAAAGCCATAGCCTACTTTAGTAGCCTAGGTTATTTTACAAAGTAGTGGAGAATAACAATTGGATAGATCAACTCAACAAAACATCTAATGTCCAAATGTCAATATGTGCTGAACAATTCACTGGCCTGTTGATTTGCATATTTTAAATATTAACATTTGTTTCCATTTAGGTGAAATGCACATGCAGGCCTGTATTTGTTTTTTGGCGTGCCGCTTCTCTAATTAAAATTTTAAATCACAAGCAAAACGCATTTCATATCAGAGGAAACAACCACAATGCCCGTAACTCCAGAGAGCCTGCGGATTGCGATGCCCCCGAACTGCCGCTGCACTGACACGGCCAGCTCGCCTACTCCCTGCCTTTGTGCATGCGAGTGTGGGCGGACAGCAGCGAGGACGAGCCGGAAAAGTCAGCATCCAACCTTACCTTAAAATAGCCTGTTTTTGCAAACAGCTGATGCTTTCCATGAGCAGTTATCAGCGAGCCGTAACTGGATCCGCGCTGAAATGAGTGAGGGAGAGCAGATTAAGGGGACCACATCTACTCACAGAGTGCAATGCAAAGAAGCGCAGCACATTACTTTTGTTCTTAAATAAAAATGATTTAATGGGGAAGTGTGTGCTTAACTTGTAAGAATGTATAAAATCTGTAGATAGATAGATAGATAGATAGATAGACAGACAGACATTACTAATCACAAAAGCAAATTTGGTTTCACACAGCAGAATAGGGACACAAAGTGCACAGATACAAACACATCAAAATGCAAGACAATGTGCAGACAGTACACGCTGCAATGGTTTAGAGAGTGGGGTGTATATCTGTACATGTGGTTATGCATAGTTAGGCAGAGTGTCATGGGTGATGCTGTCCATGTTTAAATGAGTTATGACTGGGGCGAGGACTGGCACGTCGGAAGGAGGCAGTGTAATGTAAATTAAGTTCATACTAGTATTTTACTTACTTTTTTTGGGAAAAGTAAGATATTTGAATGGTTCTCTTTTACACAGATGTTGCTTGTGTGTGTGAACCTTTAAAGTCATACTGTGGGAAATTGCTGTTTGTTCTTCCGTTTTTGTTTTAATGGTACATAAAAAGCCATAGTTAATGGCATTGTAATGAAAGTTTTATGAGTTGCGGAGCACATGCTCCACTTTGCTTTAAGATATTCCATGAACGCTCCGTCTCACATTACCCATACTGTCATGTCTTTGCGTATGCAAAACAAAAAATTCTAAAATAACAAAATGTGTAAAAGCATTTGCAAAACAATACTATGGCACAACATTACCATAAATCCCGAACAGCAGTCATTGCCATGGAAACCTGGGATGGCAGATGCACTATATATGGACCACATCATCTCACAATGTGGTTAATATTTTAAGACTGTAGTTCACATAGTAACGGCTGACAAGCATATATAATGATTCATTTCATTAAACAAATTTTGTTTATCATAACGTCCTGTAATGTACAATTTTCTTGCTTTCTATGCCTGTCCCTATAATCAAGTGCCTTCCAAAGCAATAATGTCATATATGTGAGTTAGGGACAGGGAGAGACATGGCTGTCACCACTATCAAGCAGAAGCCCATGGGATCCAGCAGTAGTACTGCACCCTGGCTCACTTAAACCATCCCCAGTGCCAATTACTTTTCCCGGCCGTGAAGCCTGCTGTCTCAAGGCGGAGGACCGCAGCACAGCAGTTCAGGAGGCTGAAGGCAATCTCACAACGAGATGGGAATCAAAGCAAGACCAATGAAATGTTTGTGTGTTACTCTAATGAATGCAGGCTAGCAAAATAACATTAAATGACTAGTCACTTCATATGGAAAGCATTTAAAATGTAATGAACGAGTGTAGAATATATAAATTTTTTGTTTTACATCGACTGTAGCCTAAAGGCCAATGGGATGACAGTGGCATGCTTCCATGGTTACAGCGCCTATTTAAATGTTTGTTTATGGAGAGTTATAACAAGGAAGACAAACCTTTAAGACAGTAAAATGAGACAGTACCATTTAAACAGGACCATTAACAGAAAGTCATTGCTTTAATAATGTTATAGAACATAAATATGTAGCCACTGTGGGCTTCATATAATGGTTGATTGGGAATATTGCTTGTGCTACAGAATATAAGTACCGCAGTTTCAGCATTTTAATTAAACAGATTAGTAAAATTATTATGGACATAATTCCTGCTGGATATGCTGAATGTACTTTCCATTTAAGCTTAAATACATAATTGATAATTATATAATAATTATCAATTATAATAATTATATAAGCCTAATGAAAAAAAAACCTTGAGTGTTAAATTTCATTTAAAATAACTTCACATTTAAACCCATTTTTATAAAAGCAATAAAATTGAAAATGAATTGTTAAGGAAAGGAGATGAAATGGTTCAGTTTCTTTGCTACAGTTAGAGTTTTAATACTAATGTTACTATAAGACCTGTTAACGCAAGGGCGTAACTTTGGCTGGAACATTGGGGGGGGGGGGGGTTGAGGTCTCCACCCATTATGGGGGAAGCATGATTATTGGGGGGGTTGTATTAACTGGTTTTGATTTATTGGGGGGGCTACAACCCCCCTATCCCCCCCGTAATTTACACCCGTGCGTTAACGGCTACACTACACATTTAATAATAACAATGTAATGGTTTCATTCAAAGCAATTTAAAGTATTCAAACAGAAGGATGCTTCTCCCACAACAATCAAGGCTCATGAATACTGACAGGGGGCTCCTATAGGGACTAAAACCAGTAACTTTGCTGTGGTGAGTACACATTCATAAGAAACACGTCAATACCGAAAACAACCTGAAAATATTTGTAAAAGTGGTGTGTATATATGCACAGTCTATGAACGCACATAAAGGCTAAGATTTGTGACACATATCCAGTTCTATGGGTAGGAGGTTGGTGGTGTCTTGAAATGGAATCTATTTACTGGTTTTATCGAAATGAGAGCTATATTTGCATGGGGGGGATAGTTGTTCATAAGAGCATGAAAAAGATTCAAAACACTGTGCATATTTGGGTCACCGCAGGTAGCCCGTTGACTCCTTGCATGGATATGTGGCCATATGCCTGTGCGCGTACAGGTATTTGCTTGGTCATGTGTGCCTGTGTCTGCGTCCCCTCTATAGATGCCTGGCACCCTAATTTTATTTTATAAGCTTTACGTTCTGCCCTGTGACACCCAAATCACTTTTTTGATATTGCATATGTTTACATTTTACGCAAGATACCTTAAAAAATTTATTGTTTCTGATGTCTTTCGTCACTTTGCCATGAATCACAAAAGCTGCTTTTGCCTCTATATGCACAATTAGCTAGCAGTCTTAACCTTCATAATGACAGTCTTGCATTGATAACAATACCACATTCAAGTGTATGTCATTTATATAATACAGAACAACGGTGCTTCTGGGAGGTCTACGTTTCAGATGCCAGCTACAGGCCATGTGGCGAGGTTTCGACTATGGTGTGCCATTGTGCGGAGTTACAAAACAATGCATACACGTTTTCAAGACGTAGCATTTTATTAAAAGCTTCCGTGCTCATGTTGAAGGTAGGTTACAGCATAAGCCATCAAACACGAAAGAGAAAGCGTCAACCGCGCAAGTATTCAGACCCAACAAGCCAATATTCTGTGAAAACTGTTATACCCGCAAGCCCTCATCAACTTTTCTCTCTGGCTTAGTCCAGTCTTTGCCCTTTCTTATGGCAGTTCTGGTCCAGACTGGTTTCTTTGGTATTAACTATGCTTTCACATGGACCTCAGATGTGAAGCCAGGACAAGTCACGGCTGTTGCTGCTCAAGGGAGGTCAGTCCTCGTTCTTAAGCCACTCCAGTGCAGCTTTGGCCTCACACTCTGACTAACTGCCCCGTTCAAAAGATTTCCTGTAATACATGCCTCTATGCCCCCCTTATTCAAATCAGGCCCTAGATTCCAAATCCAGGCCTTGTTTTCAGTTCTCCCAAGTAGTTAGTTAAATAATTACTGATCCTGATTGGCCAGAGGCTTCACACCTGGTTCCCAGGTAAAGGAAGGCTGGAAAATCAGCAGGACTTGGCCCTTGAGGACCGTGATTTGAATGGCCCTACTTGTCTTCACTCGTTACAAGCCTGACTAAGGTAAACACCACTGCTGGATCTGAATGTATGGCATCTACACAAATTCGGGCACATTTTTGACCACAACCGCACTACATGTGTTTTTGTTTTCCCGGTTTCGTTGGGGGAAAGCTGACATGGTTTGGAGATAGCTTATATACCAGCCTTTACAGATGAGCTCCTTAATGCCTTCCTGCTACACCAAGACATTTGTGAAGCTCCCTCCACATTGACAGATGCTTTTTCTTCTCTTCTTCCGCAATATCCATTTCTTTTTCTCCCAAAGCTGGCCTCACAGAAATATTCCAGTGGAGTGTCCTCCTTGCTGGGCTCATTAATTGATATGAACAGTGTAATATCTCTGTGACTCACTCTACCTTGAACTTAACTGAGCTCAAATAGATTCCTTGATGGGAATTTTTCAATCACGAACATGCATTGAAAGCTTTTTGCGCTCCACCGTTTGAGTTTTGCCTTCACTTAACCAAAAGCTTTACAGATTTCATGATTTCTTCCTGATTTTAACTTCTTACATCCGTAGAAATACTGTGAGTGCAAAGGCAAAGAATGCTCAGTCTTTTCGATTGTGAGAAATCGATTGCCATAGAAATGCTAGGGTTGCTATCTGTCCCGTATAAAACAGGATGTAGCAGTTTGTTTTCCAATATGGGACGATCCTATATTATAAGGGTTGGGTGACAGCCCTATAAAATGTCTTTGTTGAGCGACCACCTAAAATATCCTGCCTATCAATATGAGTTTCACATTTTTCACAATTCCATTAACAACCTATTACCCACTGTGAAGGCATGCAGAAAGTTTAGGACTTAGTAAACATCAATGGCTCCTTTCAAGGTGCTTTAAAACAGAAAAATGTGCAAATTGTGCAAGGGTCTGAATACTTTAACAGACACTGAATAATCTATCATTTGTAAAGTGCAACAGAAAGAATCTGGATAATAATTACTACATAAGAAAATAGCATGTTCAGTGTCAAGTTACGGTCTATATAAGAAAGGAATTCCTTGCTTCGGTTGCTAAGTGTTGCTAGGTGCCTTCTGTGTATGAGAGAGTGCATGCGTGGGCGTGTGTGAGCGCCTGTCTCAGAGTAAGTAAATGTGTCTGTCTGTCTGTGTATATTCCCTCATGGTGCGACCTGGCTCCCTAACTCGCCTTTGGAAGCTCCTGCTTCTGCTTTGTGCCCTGTGCTTCCGGAACATGCTCTGGCTTGCAATGATTCCATGCTGGATTGAAAGTTTTCAGAAAAATAATGGACTGGGGAAAAAAAAAATGAAACAAACCTGGAATGATGATGGGTTTATGTGTGTGTAAATGTACTGCACTGTTAACCTGATATGTGGGGATTTTATACAAACATGTGCCTCTGAACAGAAAAGAGGGCAGAGCTGAAGCATCATACAGTATGACACAAAGCAGGTGGGCTTTGAGAAGTGCAGTTATCTCCAGGGTTCAGGGCCAGGCCTGCATTTATTTTTGCAATCAAGGAAGAATGTGTCTTCCATCACAAACTGAATAAAGGCTGACCCGCCTTAAATTAAGCATCTGGACGACTGTCAGGAATGTCTAAACTAGGAAAAAAAACTGACATTTTTTCTGGGCCAGAATACATCAGAGTACATGTGCAAATGTGTGTGCATTTTTTATGCGCGTTAGCAAGAAGGTGTAAAGGAACAATAGATGAATTGTATGAAAATTTCAAACTAACACATTAAAACAAAACAAAACAAGCCCTGGCAAAGTTAAGAGAGTTACTCATAAACAGAAAAATCTCATTTAGCTAACTGTGTTTATTGTGCTGTTTCTTTAACCCAAGAAATGTTGGTTAGAGATCCATCAAACTGGACAAGACAAGGTTAACCCAAAAATACTGAAGCATTTTAATACTTGTATATTACATATTTATATGGAGTTACAGAATATCCGTTGTGCCTACTAAACTTCACATCCATCTTTCTCCTCAATAAGTTGTTCAGCTCTGTTCTGGTCCTTTTGAGTTAGAACTTCTTTAGGACAGAGAATTTCCCATGGCCCTCAAAATCCCTGCAAAGAATTGTTAGTTTTGCCTGAGTTTTGTTGCCATTTCTACAAAACAGCTGAAACAAAAATAATGAAGAAGATAGCCAAGTAAGCAGCTCCGGAAGTAAAGGTACAAAGCTTGTTAACTCCTAAATAACGAGCAATTCTGTGCCTGCTTGTCGCTAGTAAATTTCGTATAGCTCAGATTATCTCAATAATCTCCCACAATTAGGAAGTGTCACTGAATCAGTCATCTCATCTCTTTTGACCACCTCACCATTTTTCCTGGGGATCAGTCATGCACATTGTCATCGGCGTGGATTATTAGCGGGCAGAGCTGAGGACAGCCGAGGGTCCTACCTGTGAGAGAGTGAGCCGGCTTCCCGCACGCTTGTGGTATTTATTAGGGCTTTCAAACTGGAGGTCCTCCCACCTGATTCTCCATAACATGCCAGCCAGCTCTTTCTCCAGCTTCAGTTTTCTTCACAAACGAGGAAAAAAGAGATTTGTTTTAACACTAGACTGGCATCCCGTTTGCCCCCCCCCCCAATGCTGCCTGAGATCATTGCTATCTTACTGGATAAGTGAAGAACAAGAGCGATTCAAACCCCATTATTCCTTTTGAGACATCATAGGCAGTGGCAAATTACTTTGGGTCAGCATTCCAAAGAGAAACCACACATCCCAAGCTAAACGAAACTAAACTAAAAGGTTTAGCTCCCTGAAACATTTCAGACAATCCCAGTGCACTTTGTTGAGAACTGCATTTATGCATAACAAACATTCACTCTGTTTAGCTGGGTTACTGTAAGTCTAACAATGCAGCCAAAACATGAACACTTTAAAGCAAGCTGCATTAAATACACAATAAATGCAATGCCGAATCCAGCCATTTGAGAAAGCAGGGTCGACCAGTTCCTGGAGAAACTCGGGGACCTTCTGGTTCCAGGCTCAGCATCCCACACACAGCTCCCATATACACAATAGGTGGATTCATTATGGTTTTTGCCTGTAGATAAGATAATCTGACACTTGATTACAGTCTAAAATGTATTATGCAAACAAACTTATACCAGGCCAATTGATCTTGACATATACAACACATTTCGTGCCCAGAACTTTGCAGGTGACTGGTCTCTCCCACTTTTCCTACAAGGCTAATCTTAAACACCATGCACCCTGGCATCCAGTTTACTATTTCAATTAACACGCAAAGGGGCCTCGACGTGAATCGAAGGGGCTGCCTCCCATCTCCATACAGGATTTGACCATCGCAGAGCGTTTTTACTTATAAAAATCTATTTTTATGGAGATTGTGGAGGTCCTGAAGGGCAGTCTGTGGGTAGTTTGGCCTTTAAAACTGAAGAGGTAAGAAGTAAGTTGTTGGGAAGTAGAGGAAAGCGAGGAGCCCCACACATTCCAAAGTAGAGTGGAGTGGCGGGAAAAGCGTCCAAAATGCTTGCAGCTGGCAGCGTGAAGGAGGCCAGCCGTGCCGCTGGGGGGCACTGTTCACTGGTCAGTGATGCCCCACTGTCTGGCCACACCAGCTGCAGCAACAGAGCCCCCTGTTTGTTTTAATAAAGCACATTTCAAAATAAAGGCACAGTGTGACCTCCTTAAGGCATTTTGATACCCAGGACTTGTCATATATTTGGCTTGGAGCTTGTAGTCGGAGTTAAATTAATGAAGTGTTTGGATGAAACTTTATAAAAGCGTTTCCAAGAGAGTGCTCCTCTTGTTTACCCCCCCAGGTAATGCAGGCAGAATTAAATGCTTTGGAGAGTCTGGCAATCACTGTCACGCCATGCAAAGCGTTTCACATCCTTCTGAGATTGTCAGACCCGACCCCATCTCTGGAAAAGCTATTTTTCTTGCAGGACACGGGGCCAGTAAAACGGCATATCTTATCTGGTGCGGCGCCTAAAATATGTCACTGGGCGTGAGGGTGATGGGGGTTAAGTGCTCTGCAGCTCGAACAAGGATTGACCGGCGAAAATGAGTGGCTTATTATCTCCCAACAAAAACATGCTGCACTGAGAAAAATACTATTATTAAGGTGGCAATTTGGATTTAAACCATGAGTAATTTGTACTCTTTAATCAGTCATAAACACTTTCTCCTCTGCAATAAATAGAAATGTATTAGTTACACAGATATGTTCAGGGAGGAGAGCTGAAATTCCCTGTGGCTCGAGGTGGCTGCAGACGAAGGGCCCGCAGAGGGGGGGCCATGCTGGGCCGCTTGTACCGCCTTCCTTTTTCTTGGCAAATGGCTCAATCGTGTCAGGGGGAGCTGGGTCCACATGTCCATCTCTTTGCTTAACTCCCAGTCAAAGTTCTAAGGGATCTGTGGAGCTAGCAGGGCCTTTGGGATCCCCGGACGATGAGGGCAAACATGGCCCCCTTTCCTGAGCCCCCGCAGCCACGCAGACTGGTCAATGCGTCCGCATATAATGTGAAACAATGCCGGGACGCCGGGCACACAAATCGCTGATTGTTGTCATGATTTTTCTTCTCCAAGTCGCTACGGTTTCCAAGTATTTATAAACACATTTTCTCTCTGGTTCTCCTTGGGTCAGAACTGGGGAGGGGGGTCACATACACAGCCCCATTTTCATGGATTAGACAACATACCATCCATATCAGGGCACACGGTACTGCGCGCACAGCTAGAATGGCTCGAGATTAAGATACCCCACAACTACTTACACGCTGCGCGGCCAGACGGGCGATTAACTGCTATAATCTGCCATCTCCGTAAGAAAATCTCATTTGTGAAATGAATTATTGCCGGCGTCAAACTAAATAAATAAATACCCCTGGGCGGTAAATTAGCCCTGCACCATTTGTTTCACTGGTTTATTTAAATAGGATAAGGAAGCCGCTGGGAGAGGCATGAGAGGAAGGGGACAGATCACACGCGGCCCCTTTGTACTGTACTCAACCAAAGAGTCAAACTGCTCATCATTACTGGGTCACAGGGAAATGGGGGTCAATGGATTCACTGGAATCTACTGTGTTGGTATCAACATAAACTCCAACTACCTGCGTTCACAAACAAAGCTGGGTTTTTACAAAAATGAAGGTGGAATCTAAATCACCCCTATCTGCCTCTGACACTCAAGGCCCCTTTATTTATAATGGAAGCACTTTTTTATCCATTTAATTTTTGTGAAAACCTGAATACATCTTTCTATGTCATAGTAACAATGAGAAGAGTGGGGGTAACTTTACTTACTTTTAATATATTCATCAAATCTGATCGGCAGACAAGCCTGTTGGAAAAGCCATATTATCCAAGTCTGAGATCTTCATGAACTAAAATTAACTCAAGGCTTTTAACCATATATGTAAAACAATAAAACTCAGAGATTGTGAGTATTAGAAATATATGTTTTTCAAGGCACAATAAATATAATTATTTAAAAAAAAAAAAAAACTCAATAACCAAAATTTTCTGGTCCACTATGTTGGAATTTTTATCCTGTTTTCGGCTGCATATTTTGCATAAGGCCTTGCAAATACCGCTTGGTAACTACTGTACATAATTATTAGGATTAGCTGCAGTCTAGCAACCAATTTAATGGCTGCTTTTTCTCAAGTACATACCATGATGCCAAATCCCACAGTCCATCATCCAACCATCAGTCAGGGTACTAAGGAACACAACCTTTCCATCTGAAAAGCAAATCTTCCCTACGATCCCCAAACAGTATTTCACAATAGGCAAGATCCAACTTGCATTCCCTTCCTTTAAGAAGAGGATCTCGTCAGAGAGCAGCCAGAGTGCATCCAAGAATTCCTGAAATACCCTGAATTGCTGAAATTGGTTTTAAGGGGAATTGTTTTTTTTTTTTTACCAGATCCCATTTTATTCTTCTATAAAAAAGCAAAAAGACAGTCTTATGATGTTAGAAAGCATTTTATGCTCTGTAGTTTAATATCAGATTTGCATTTCCTGCAGTGGCTGTCTCAGCTTATCACTCATCCTGTTTCTGTTTACTTACATTGCAAAACAGATCAGCTACCTTAAAGGAAAAGCCAAAAGCTGTTTTTACTATAAAGTAAAATAGAGGTGAGTGAATTTAGATGGTTCTCTCTGTTCTGAAACAATTTCCCCTTTGATCCATACTCAAGAGGCAGATGCAGTGTTTTCATTTGAGTCACTTAAAATGTTTCAATGAATTCATCAGAACGACAAAAGGAAATTTGGGAGCAGAAAAAGCAATGTTATTCACAGCTTTTTCAAAACATTTCGGGAATGTGCACAATTGATCCCGCATTCTGCTCCATTCCGTAACGGAATGGGATGTTTACATACAGCTGATGTGTTTTGGCTGAAGAGAGTGAGTTCTGAAGCTCACACATGCATTATGGGCAAAGTCCACGTGCTCCATGAATGCAATAAAATATCCTTGTAAATGAAAACTCTAAACACCTTTCCCCAACAACAGATGTCAACGCTGCTGCTCATCAAGTGAGAAAATGCAAGAAAACAATAAAATTAGTTTTTTAAAAAAAACAAGTTTATTAAAAAAAAAAAAGAAAGAAAAAATCAACCTGGCACTGGAGTTGAGTCTTACGCACCAGAATGGAAATGTCATTTCGTCGCCACAGAAAAGCCGGGCCTTTCGGGGCAGGAAACTCCGTAAAACATTTTTTTCTTAAAAAAAAGACATATTTTTCTATTTAAAGGCCCTAGTTTGGAAGCCACAGCCAGGCTGCGCTGCACACTAGACCTATTGTTTCATCAGCACCATATGTGAGTACCTTCAATCCCCCCCGGCCCCCCCCCCCCCGTGTTAAAGCTCTGTTCCTGCTTAAAGGTCCCCCACACAAGCTGCGGGCCAGCTGCCAAACATAGCGCTGAATTCAAAAGTTACAAGAAGACCGTGCATCTAGAGTTATGTGTATAAAGCCACACCGGCTGGGAGATCCCACAGTGACACACGCGGCCCCCGAACAGGACACTGACCACGTTTACTATGTTCCTTTACTCTGTAGCTGTTAACGTTATGCAAAATGAAAGAACGTCAGTTCCACATTAAGGCACTGTTTCAGGATGTAACATGCTTCACCAACATGATCTTTCATGAAACTGGCATTTGGATTTAAGTCACTATAAGCACTAATTCATGGTTCTTGAGGGGTGTGGCGGAACAAACTTACCTGTAAATGAGAAAACTTGATATTCCAAAAATGACGAGAGCTAGACCAGATCCTACGGCAACGATCCCCAGTACCGTGATATGACCTGCTGGGTGAAAACAAAAATACTGCATTATATTTTGGAACATTTTTATCTAATTTGTATAATGTCTTTGGGTTGTTTAAAGCTGCAATCATGGCAATCACGCCTTAGCGACTGCATCAAACTAAAGTGTAACTAATAAGCTACAGAAGCTGCAAGTTGAAACTTCACGTTATTTCATGTTAAGTTACAGTGAGCGCTTCTGGCAGCGCTTCAGTGACGGGGTCTGTGGAAATTACACGTCGTCAACAAGGGCCAGAAGCAAGCAGTGTTACAGGAAAAAAGACAAACCCTGAATGCTGGTTCCATAACTACCAAGGGTTGCAACACATTTAACAATGGGTATAACATTAGGCAGAAAACTCGAACAGAAATGCTCATACGGTATAACCACTGATAACATCCCTGTACAGTACATGCAGGAGGACTGTAAAAATCAGCCCCCCCTGAAGTGACGGTCAGCCGTGAAAGACATTTTCCTTTCATTTGTTTAGATGCTTCTAGCCAAAGCGACACACATTTGAGAAAGCAGGGTTGACCAGTTCCTGGAGAAACTCAGGGACCTTCTGGTTCCAGGCTCAGTATCCCACACACAGCTCTCATATACACAATAGGTGGCTTCAGGATAATGGTAAACGTCTAGTTTGTAAAATAAATCGAACATTCTGTTTTCCAGACATAGCCGGAGGGCCCTCGTTTGCAAGTTACATGGGGTGACCTGTCGCCAGTGCACTCGGCAGCGAAACATTTCCCTCACAAAAAATTTGTACATATTGCGTGTACGTTTGAATGCAATTATTGTGAAAATAAATATGGTTGTCATGGTTATATGCATATTAATTGTGGCAAAATGTTGAAATACCAGCAATAATAATTAAAGGGGCCCTCTTATGCTCATTTTCACCATCCATAACTTTATTTTTGAGGTCGACAAGAAGAGATTTACATGTTTCAATGTTCCAAAAACACATTATTTTTCTCATACTGTACATCTCTATTCACTGTCAATAACGCTGCCTGACAAGCTGTTTTATCCTCCTGAGACCCCACCCCTTTATTTATGTTCATTGTAGTGGACATGTTGTTTTTCTCTTTTCACTGATGTAAGGAAACATATTTATTCTTGTTGTACACTAAAGCGGATATGCTGTGGAATTAAAAATGAAAATAAATTTGAAAGAATCTAAATTGTAAGGTGTCTTATTTCCTCCAAAGAGAAATAACCTATAATTGAAGGACACTTTTTTCCTTGGGTCTCAGGAGGTTAAGCAAGAGTTTTAAGCCCCACCCCCAATGAGGGCAGTGCACTCTGATTGGTCATTTCCCCCTTGTTCAGCTTGCTCTCCACTTTCCGCCCCTGTCCTGTCCTGCAGTCTGCAGATAGATCCTTGCAGGTAAGCAGCCAGTAAGGATTGTGTTACGTGGTGACCTCATCAAGTGACAGAAGTAAGTGCTGGAATTCCAATAAGGCATTTCAGGCAGGTAAGAGAAGAATGGTTTCCGTGGTGAAAGTTACGCCATATGGCATGTACATTGGGTCTTAAGACACAAGTGCATAAAGCTAAATAACACACTAAAGGAAGGGAAAAAAACAGAAAAGCATAATAAGGGTCCTTTAAGACATTATATTTATTTAGCAGATGCTTTTATTCAAACGGTCAAATCGCTCTGCTGACCCTGCGATCTTTGGATCATGGGCACAGTGGCTTAACCTGCTAAGCCCTACATCAGCCCCATTAATAAAAATGTAGCTGATGTAAGGGGTAAAACAGCACTGTCCCCATCTCCCCACCTATTGCAGTCCCCTGGACGTGTCACACACACACTGTTACCTGCAGCCAGGTGTCCCACAATACTGCATGTTTCTATCCCATGTCCTTTCATTAGCCGACTCTTCCCTGAGGGTGCGGATACATTCCTCCACAGATTTTACCGACAGAAGACGGTCTAGACAAACGCTAGTATTCCCAGGCAGTGTGCACCGCAGGCAAAGTCACTGAGGAAACATTAATACCTACTTTCGTTACACGACGGGTGGTCTAAAGAAAAGGCACAAGGTGGATCATCGAGTGGCGGCCTTCCTTTGGGCCACTGGATCGTCTCTGTCGATGACCAAACAATTTCCTTATTTGTTCCATTGTAATGGGCGACGATCTGAAAAACAAAAAGCACCGTGTTGAACAGCTGTACTGTTTCAGTCTCCCAAGCCCTGCGGTTAACGGTTATCCAAAGCAATGCCTAGCAAACTCATCACCTCATGAGAGAATTCACTAAATGGCATTGTTCGACTAACGGTGGAGCCTCTGCCAAAGAATCGGCACCTGTGGTGATGGTTAGGTTTGCCTTTATCCAGACTGGATTTAAAACACACCCAAACTGACACAAAGTGGGAGGGGTCTCACACACCAATATTGAAAGCTTGTTCCACATGTTTCTTCTTCTTACCAGGTTTTCAGGGTTTTTCCACACCCAGTCCACTTCTGAAATAGCTAGTTATAACTAAACTGATATTTAGAACAAATTTTATTTATTCAGCATACACTTTTATCCAAAGTGAGATACATTTGAAAAAGCAGGGCCAGCCAGTCTCTGCAACTACTGGGAGATAAGTGCCTTACTCAATATTTTTAGTTTTTCTGTTTTTATTTAAACAAATGCACAGTCTAAGGAGTGATTCAGGGTCACATTTGGTCCCCACAAAGTAATACAAACATAATCCACACACACGCATGCATGCATGCACACAGACACACACACACACACACACCATACACCACACACCCACAGACACACACGCACAGAGCATCTTACACACAATGTCTAAGGAGTAATGAACAATGAAGCGATTTTCCTCATTTCACACGGAGGTAAAGATCTTCTAACTACAAAAGATCTGCATCGTATATGTATAGTAAAGTTTAATATCTATATATTAAAATGACATTTTCCCAAACACGTGCACTTCGCCATTCTTCTTGGTATAAGCTGCAAGGGAAAACCAGGGCTCTGATTAAGCTGCCTGCCAACAAACGTAGGAGCACTAAGGTGATGAGAAAGCCAAGGAAAATGGGACATTACAGTTTACAGCTCTCAGCGGCAGGCAAACAAGCAGCCTCGGTGTCCGGGTGTCAGGCACGACCTGGCCCTCCATTGGGCTCCATCTGGCCTGGCCGGGTGTGCTTGCGTAAAGCCAGCTTGTGATTATTCACCATTCACCCCCACGCCTCAAGTATCAGGACCCAGGTCTGGAGAAAGTACAGTGCTTTCCAAAAACGTGTGCATGACTCTGGGGGACTGACGACAGGAAGAAAACACGGGGGTATCAGTGCCCTTTTGGAGAGCTCTCCGATGGGTATGAAATGGCTGTTTTCCGTTATAGGAGAGTTCAGGATAGTGGGAAATGCACTGTGTTCAACCACAGACGTGTAATGATGATTCAGTAGTAGCACACAGCAGGTTTCTCTGCGGCACGCTAGCAAAGATAGCACAGATATTTCTGGACCACTGTATATCAGTATAGAACGCAACACTTGTTTCCTGAATCAGCTTTTTCATTCAATTACGAATGTAGCTCAGTTACGAAATTGATCCAGGAGGGTTATCTTCAATGGAGTGTGATGTTAGTAATCTGTGACACACTCCTAATATTCTTCTGATTGTTTGGGAAAATACCAAAGGGACTTTTATCGTATGTTTACTCTGAGATGAAGGTCACCCATTGACTGCTATCAATAATCCTTGAAACAGATGATGGACCACTGCATGTCACACAGCTAAATCCTTTTGTACATTTCATTACGTCTGACTGGAGCTATGAAATTGGTGCTCTGATGTATCCAAAGCATTGTGACCAATAATCGCAAAGTCTATGATAAACTATGGATGCAACAAAGGGTGAAAACCTGCAACCTTGGCTTCCTTCCCTGGGTTTATAAGCTACTGCCGTTTCTCAGTTTTTTACATTTACTTATTTATAAAAAACTCTATTGATCCCAGGGGGAAAAGGCAGATGCTTTTGTGTATAGGAACGCCAGGAGTCAGAAAGTAGGGTCAGCTAGTCCCTGGGTGTTAAGGGCCTTGCTCAGGAGCCCAATGGCAAGATGATTACCCTAATGGATATGGGATTTGAAGCCATGACCTTTTGGACAGGAGCACAGATGCTTAACCTGCTAAACCACACAACATCCATGATTATTAAACAATAATCATGCGGCTGAATAGATAAACTTTCAAACAATCCAACATCAGTCCAACATGCACAGTCACACATGTAATAAGATCAGTCTACAAAGCGAGCCACTGCTTACCCCGTACTGTCCTGTTTTGAGGTTTGTCATGGCCCAGATTGTAAAGTCAGTGTCCCGGTCATTGTTCTTGTCTGTACTTACTAGTCCCGTAACTCCTAAAACACAAAAGAGTCGCAACAAATTCTTGAGCTACACTCAGCATCACTTGGGGATAAAGTTATTATCTAAATCTCACACATTGATTATATTTGAAGTAAATCTGCCTGTCTAATATTCAAAGGAAATTAAAAGATACTGCAGCTAGGCTCATTGCAGAGTTGCCCTCAATAGAGAATTTTAAAGTCAAACTTTCAAAATCAAACACCTTGCAACTTCCAAAACTTTAAGGCCCTTTCCCACTGCAGGAACTTTTTTCAGGAACCAGGAACTTGTCACGTTCCCACTGCAAGTCCTTTTATTAGATGGACTTTTTTTTCTCAATTACATGAAATGCATTAATGAATATCGAATTTTGCTTATGTCTCCGTATTTCTGCATTGGAAAATTAGTTCTCCACAATTCTGATGTAAAAGTCTTCCCTTTTGTGCTCTGGATTTGCCTTTTTTATAGTGGCGCACTGATGCAAAAATAGTGACCGATTCTGATTCACAACATATTCTTATCTAATATCGCTGGTGCTATTGGTGAAACTTGCAGGCACTGATTAGGGGAATAACGTTACATTGTTTTTTACTCTGTGGATAGCAAAAGGTCAGTAAGCTAGCCAGATTTAATAATGAATTCTAAATATGTTGCCAGCCGTATACATAAAGTATAAATAAATATGCTGTGTCTGATTTTGACCCAATACTGGACACGATTTGTCCCATATTTTCAGACCGCGTGATCAATACCAAACAACTATCAATTAAGTCACAAAACAACTTGTTGATAATCCATTGTTTTGGGCTGCTGGTGTAGTTTATTTGGTTATGGAGTTACTGTATGTGTTAAGTTGATATGTTTATTTAGCATAATAATCACAGTTCCTGTCGTAAGAAAGCAACACACAAAAGTTGCCAGGAGTTACAAAAGTTCCCATTTGAGACAGTAAAGAGTAATTTAACTGCATAGAATAGCACCTCACATTAATATCGAGGATACAAAACAGAGAGCATGGGAACACTGCAACAGGACCAGGCTGCAGCTGATTAACTGCAGCTAAGCGTTACTCTACAGGCTGGCTAGCTAGGTGCCACCTACATGCTACTGCTGAACTTTTTTTTTTTTTTAAGATGACATAAGATAATCTTTATTGTCATTGTCACTTGACATCGAAATTGAGAAATTTGTACTTTGATATAATTATAATGTCACTAGAAAATCAGTGAGGGGATTAATTTATTAGTGTGATTCTTGGGCAATAACCCCGATCCCAGCTGTCAGTCACAGGGGGGGTGGACTTGTCCACGCCCCTCTTCAATACTCACCCCAGATTTTCCGGCTCTGCATCTTCTGTGTGATAGAAACTCCATCGCTTGGTAAGCCTCCCTCGGCCAAAGTCTCGTTCAGGGCTATGGCGTACAGCTTAAATCCATCATAGAAACAGCCGGCTATGAAGTCCACCTGGCATATGAAAGGAAACAAGCCGAACCCAACATGAGTCAAGTAGGTGGCTGCAGTGCACATGAGGTACACGTTTGGATTATAAAGGGAAAATGAATGGTACGTATTTGGGTTATACAAAGCTCCAACAGCTGCCTCTCTGACGTTAAACCAGCGCAAACGAGTAGCTACAAACCCGGCACCTGTACGTTTCGTTAAGTGATGGACGCTGGAAATCACTGGAAAAGTACAGTCGACCTTGGAGTGACCCCAGAAAGAACGTGGCCCAAACCCAGAAGAAACAACGTAACCTTACACCAAATTCAGTGTGCACCGGTCGACAGGCACATTAATCATGGTGCACTGGGAAATGAATTCTGGTTCCTACCCATAAATTCCCATAAAAACACTCTTCTGAACCTTAGGATGGTGTCTCATCTGCAGTACTGACCGTCTCGTCACTTATTTGACTTAGAGGCCGAGCTTCGGCGGCTCAAATGCAGACGACTCACCAGCGACGGCTCGAGTTTGACAGCGAAATCCCGCTTAGCCCTGGTGTGCAGTTCACTTTGGAAGGCCACGTACTCTGGGTTGTCTGGCTCTCTGTACGTTATCACAAACACAGACTGGGAAAGACACAGATAGCATTGAGCCACAGTAGGATTTCCATTAAAAATACAGCAAAAGTTTATAGCATATCTACACTATAACAACACACATATTAATGTATTACATATTACATTTTAATGTAGGAATTATTTGACCATGATTTGGCTACAAGGGGCTTTGTTGATGTTCTAAGACATAATCGGCTAGATTGTGAGATTGCCTGGGCTTTTTCTGGATACGTTAATAGACCCAACATGCTATAAATAATAAAACTGATAAGTAAGCCAGCTGGTTTTCTGTAAACCACTAACCTACCCAAATACGTAAACGGGGTGGATTTCATTATGAACCTCTGAAATAAGACAAACGAGCCTGAAAAAGGAAATAAAAAATGCCAGCATAAATTAAGAACGTGATAAGTTTTAAACATAATCACAATATTCTTAAAGTAACAAGTAATTAAATGTCGATATTGCTATTAGAATGCTTTTAAATAGCTTTGACAGGAGGATGTTTTCGTTTTAATTTTAATCAGGAGATAAACACTCGAACATTTGACCTTGCAGTTCAATGACTGGAATCATTAAGAGGCTGTTGTATTTTTAATAACCCATTTAAAGACTAAATTTCACCATAATGCATATCCCCACTAGTTTCAGAATTAAATCATAATAATCTCCTTTCTTTATCCAATCATTTACATTTATCAAGCAGAATCTTTTATCCAAAGCGATGTATACTTCTTGTGAAAGCAGGATCAGACAGTCCCTGGAGCAACTGGGGTTTAAGCGCTTCGCTCCGGGGCCCAACGATGAAGTCATGCACAATATTTGTGAGTGCAGCCTTGTTTTTTAAATGTTATATAAATGTAGCGTGTTCCCTTTTCTTTTATGTAAAAGCAGCTCTTCTGTCATGAGTGAATTATACATTTAATCGGCCATCTGCCTTTTCTGTACTCTACCTGAAACAGCTTGATCGGGTCACTCCAGGTAATCTCTGGGTTCAGCCAAGGTTTGTATGCGCCGTTTCGCAGACTCTCCCCGAACATATCCAGGTAGAAGATGGCATAGTCCTCCGGGTTTAATCCCTCACTCTGAAACGCCTTCAGTATATGGTGGAAGATATCCAGGGGTACGCAGACATACACAACTATTGGAAAAAACACAATATATTTTAAGTTAAATAAGGCACGAAAAATAATAAAACATACATAAAGCTGAATAATTCTTGCTTGCTAAACTTTTAAAAATGTCTATACATGTATTTATATTTAGTGGTATTTTATTAAACCACTAAGTATTTCATTGGGTTGCCCTTGTATATATGAAAATATGTATATTTCATCAGTAAAATCAAGACTAAGTACAGGTACTGATGTCTAACATAAACCGTTTTGAAGGGGTAAATGTATTTAAAAACCAAGCCAGAATAAATTTTACCAAGAACTAAGTCAGAATATATATTTTTTTAAAAAAATGTAAAACAGCCCCCCTTAAGAGCCAAACAGCTGAGTGAGTACGAGGGTAGGCAGCCAACGCGCGCGAGTGCGGACACACTCGTGCTTCGTAGTACGCGAATAAAGCCGAGTATGAGGCTTCCTTGGCAACGCGTACGTGCCCGTACAAGCTCATGCTTCGTAGGACGCGCATAAAACTGAGGATGTGCGCGCAGGAATAAGCTCAGTACGTAAGCGCGTTCACAATGGCCGCAAAGCGGCTAGCGCGCCGCTTGAGACGAGGCCCGACGCGCGCTGCCAATTGGACGCAAAACTCTCGTCAGTTCAATCATAATGTTGAGTCACTGCATGGAGCCTCGCTGTCTCCTGGACATGGTCCAAGACAAAGACAAGAAAAAACACAAAATTAAAAAATGTATAGGGCTTAATGGCAACCAAAGTATCAAAGGGTTTTTACCCCTTTTTGCGCCAAAAAGTCGTTAAGAGAACACTGCGGTTTGGCTTGTCTTTCGCGTAACAATGTTCAGTGCCACTTTTTTTCTGAGATGCGATGGCAGCGTACTGTTTATAGCAATATACCAGGAAAATATCAAGTAAGACCATCTAGTTAGAAATACTGAAAACATTTCATGGAGCATTACGCTTAAATTTCTTTGTTTACCCTGGCAAAGCGTAACATTCTGACTTACGTTGCTGCAGTTTATGCGCATAAAAATCACGACCCAATTAGAGCTGAAAAAGGCTACTAAAGGTATTTGCTCTAGTTAAGTGTTCAAACAAGTTTGGCACCTACAAATTTAGTATTGTTTCATCTCTCAATATTGTACAATTACACTTAATAACACAATGGTTCAATGTAGGTTGAGATCCAGGGTATACATTAATTGTTTGTAATGAAAATTTAGTTAAATATTTCAAGAGACTAATTGACTTAAATGGCAGAGGGCAAACACTCCTGCATTCCTCTCACCCCTCTGTGAAAACATTGGCACAGCTCGCTCAATGTCAAAAGCTTAGTATAAAAAAATTCAAGAAACATTCTGTTTTACTTGGAGGGAACAAAACACGTACATAACCTTTAAAACTGCATCTCCCAGACCCAGACTTTTTCTCTCCTTATTTGCAAAAATAAAAATAAAAAATTGTTTAAAAAAAACAAAAAAGTTTAAAAAATGTTTTAAGCTTCCAGACCCCCAAAAAATAAACACATTGGGTGTGTTTCATTGCCTCATTGCTTTTTGCGAAATACTGGAAACCAGGAGGAAACTTAGGAAAAGCCAGTTTTGGGGATGCATTAATCAACTGGCTGAGAATCCATGCTGCTGCATATTGGCCAATATTAGCTTTTTATTACCAGTGTTGAATGCATTTAAAAATTATGGAGGAAAACAAACTGCTGGGTATATTACTCTACGCCTGGAAAGAGCTACACAATTTTCGATATCTCATTAACAGCATTAAGGGGCATTGGCACTCAGGAGTGTGATCGTAAGGAATTTATACAAACTGGATAAGGAGGCCCAGGAAGGGGAGGGGGAAGGAAAATCCGGAGCAAGAGGCGTGTACAGTCTCCCTGCATGTTATTCAGGAACTGCTGTGTGTACTTGTTACATATTTAGATTTTCTGATATTAGCAAAAGTTGTGTTCACATGTAATAAGCTGGAAAGAATGTGAAGATGTGACAAGAGCAAATGGCTTCATATTCAACACAGTGAATACTGAAGAACGTGGGAATTGCGGAATCCCACCACTACAATGGGCTTGTAAGATCTAATCCATGTTTCAGCAAAAACTACACTTCAGCAAAAACTATTGCACGTGGGCCAAAATTAATCAAAACCTGCACTTATGGTGACTTATGAAGGACGCAGAATATTAGAAATTTTAGGAACGCAGAATTAAAGGCTCTTCCCACACATCCTACCTCATTAAGAACATAAGAACTATACAAACGAGAGGAGGCCATTCGGCCCATCGACCTCGCTTGGGGAGAACTTAACTAATAGCTCAGAGCTGTTAAAATCTTATCTAGCTCTGATTTAAAGGAACCCAAGGATTCAGCTTGCACTATGTTATCAGGAAGACTATTCCATACTCTGACTACACGCTGTGTAAAGAAGTGCTTCCTTAAATCCAGTTTGAAATGTTCTCCCGCTAATTTCCACCTATTATAGCTCTAAGCTGTGCCAGAACGTCCTTACACACACACATACACACACACACACACACACAAATTCATTATTTTTTCTTTATAATCACTTCATTTGACTGTTTGAAATATTTCAATTCTTAGTGCTATTTCCCAAACACATCAAAACTTCCTGGCAATCAGTGCTGTTCACTGAGAAAGGGCAGAGTTATGTTTCATATTTAAAAGGAGAGAGACAGTATTGCACTATATGACCCAGCAGAGATGTTTAGAAGGAGTTTGACCAGAAAGTGAAGAATAAGCAGCCAATAAGTGCTTAGAAAATATTTCAGACCTACTTCAGCACAGCTGGAAAAGCACCCCAGGAGGTCACCTCATGAAACAGGTGTAGAGGAGAAATTAGGGTCAGTCAGTCCCTGGAGTATTTGGGGTTAAGGGCCTTGCTCAAGGGTACAATGGTGTCATCACTCTGACGACCATGGGATTTGAACCAGCAACCTCCTGAGTCTCAACTCACAGAGCTGTCCCCCCCCCCCCAAAGATCTTTTTTTATTTAATGCTTTTTTGGTCAGTGTATAGTTCCATTTATGTTATTTTATAGAGTTTATAGATTCTATGTCTTGATTCTAAATTGTAGCCAATAGTAGAAGTAAAATTTCTATGGGAAGGTGTGTCCAAATTTTTGCCTGGTATTGTAGATTTCTCAAAATACATACATGTGCATGCAAAACATACTAACAATGAATTTATAAATACCAAGGTTACCAAAATGTACTTTAATTTGTTTAGAAAAAAAAACCTTTATGTAACATCCACAAACAATGCAAGGCAATCAACAGACTGTAATGCCCCACCAGTTCTTATTTGTTTTTAATATTTAACCAGTTAATCTGTTGCATGTCTCTTAATTATATAGATGAATTCATAGTGTAGAACTGATCCAGGAGTATGTATCAAGATAATAACCAGTCCTAGTACACAAATGTTCCAGAAAATGCATCATAATTCCTTCCAAACTTCCGCTTGGTATTACTGTAAGGATGCAGTATTCATGCTAGAACACCTCCCATTTACACCTCAAAATCATCTTGAGTAGCACCTCTAAAAATGGAAGGAAATTAAACATGGATGTGTGCATATAACATTACAGGCATGCTATTTGTGTGTACTACAAAAATTGATTAATTAACTCAAATTAAATAAACCCATCCTCATCTATCATCATCACGCCCCATATGTACTGCCTAAATAGAAAGAGGGAATTAATTATGAGAGCACGGAAGGGCAATGGGGAGAAGATGCTGTCGTTCACATTCTGACAAAGAAGACCAAGCGGCAACTCACTATTAAAAGCTCACACGAGCAGGCCGAGTGTGAAAAGCCTGGGAGGAACAATGGCGGTACCTCACTCTCTAATGTGTCAGTGGCAAATAGGGCTTTTTCTGACCACAGCAGGAACATGGTTTTATGGGGAGCTAAGCTTTTAATGGAACGCGCATGTTTCATTCAAAACATCCATCCATCCGTCTTCTAACCACTTAGGGTCACGAGGGGGTCTGGAGTTCATCCCAGACGGCACTGGACAGGCTGGGATAAATCACCCGCCTACACTACGGGAGATTTAGAGACACGAATTAGCCTAAGTTCAGGTCTCTGGGCTGCAGCAGGAGACCGGAGTACCTGGAGGAAACCAGTACAGCACAGGGAGACCATGCAAACTCCACACACACCGACTGGAGAGGGAACTCAAACATCCAACCCTGGAGGTGTGAGACAGCAGTACTACCTAGTGTAACAATGCATACCCAAACACCAATTAATGTATTCCCAAGAAGAAAAAAAACAGAACATCTATTCACACTATGACATTTGGTTCTAAAGGTACAACTCAATTATTAAGCGGGTACTTAAATAAAGCTCCTCTCCTGTCCACTCCTAACGATCAAAAATGTGCATAAGACAAAAATTGGCTGTTTTTCCTGAGTTAAGGTAGAGTTTAGTACCAGCACACATACTTTAGCTGTTCCCCTGACCTTGAGAGATGCTTGAAAACTATTTTTAACTACTTGATGTTACTGCAGTATAATCTGAACACCAACAATGACTGCAGTCTGTCCCGGAGCTTTACAGGCATGGCGATCTACCAAGCCTCAGCGTTAAACCAACATGCCACAGTCCTCTGTTAACAAGGAGTCAATTTACCGCTAAAGTAACGAGGGTAAATTAATGAAGAGCAATTTAGTGAACAGTAATGTACTGTAGCACTAGTTACGGTAACCGGTTTAGGTCGACTTTTTCGACAGTATTTTTTTTAAAAACACATTTATGAAGTTTTCAAAAAATAATTTCCACACCCTTCTGAAAAGCTTCAGGAACGTGTCACTTTTTATCGTAAAAGAAGCCAATTCTGACAGCATGTTAGGAGAATTTCACCCTACAGTTACGTTATACAGAATTCACCAGGAAGGTACTTCAGAGAAATTAGCAGGGTCTTCCTTCATAATTGTGTCACTAGTTGCAGTTTGTGTATTTATTGGGCACAATTTTAAAGATGCCCAGAGCAAATTATGATCCAGTGTCTCATGAACTTGGGGGATCTAGAGAAACATCTCAGCTGTGAGCCCCCTCCCCCACTAAAACCTTATGAATATAAGCAAATTTCAGGTAAAGAAGCAGTGCTATAAACAATCTACAAGATGCAAAGAGCTTTGTGGAACTTCTGTGCTTTGACACATGATTTATTCAGGCCTGCTTGATTGTATGTTCTGTCTGTTGTATGTTCTTCCTTGTTGTATGTTCTGTCTGAGAACCTAAAGAAATGCACCACTTGCAAAAATACATGTGTTTGGTGGCGGAGATGCAAGCATGTGCATTTTAGGTTTGCTAAACTGATCCTGTAGGGGTAATTTTGCCCATGTTGCCTGGTCCTGAGACAATAACACGGACATATGCAGCATGTTTAACGACTTTGTCAAGGTGCTAGAGCTACTCTGGGAGGAGTGGAGGCACCTCATTTTCTGCTCTGCTTAATGGCTCCAGCTGTATTGCTACGTCCAATTGTACTTAAAGGGGAATATCGCTTATCAAATTACTTATCAGTCATGTCATAATACAAATACTCCACAATAAAATATTACAAGAAATATTTAAACACTGATTTGCTGTTAAACTACATCTCTACAGCACATAATTTAATCATGGCTTAGTGTTTAAAATATTAAACTTTTCTTTGTTCTGCCATGTTTTAGAGGAACAAGAGATGAAGATCAAGAATACTTGCCTTAGTCAGTAATCTTTTAAAAAGCAAGTAAGTCACTGTTAGAGCTGACCATGCTAAAAACGAAGCGTTTCCAAAGCTGCAGAGAAGGGTCCTGCGAGGGTCATTCTGTCGTTCACCCTGATTGGATGGCAGCGGCTTGAACGGTTTAACACCTCGTTCAGAGATCAACATGCCAGCAGTGGCAGCTGCTATAGATGTCAGCAGCTTAAACAAGAACAAAAAGGCTTTGGTATGAGTAAACCAAGAAAAAGCAGGGAAGTCCAGGAGGCCAAAATATCAGCAATAAATGAGGAAATGAATGGTGCGCCCTGATTGGCCCATTGGTGCCTGTCAGCCACTGCCATTTTAAATGTCCTAAAGGAGTCGAAGAGTGATTCTTTAAGAAGCATGTGAAATGGGAAAAATAAAACATCTCCCCAAACAGAACATATTAATTAGCCTGTCTCGAGTGAGAGCGGGGCGACCGGAGGTCTGGAGAGCGCTCTCCAATCATGAAATCTCATACAGCGCTCGAGCTACAAATGGCCACGATGCTAATGGATTTACGCATCATGCATCCTGACAGGACCATGGACAGGAAGGTTCTAGCACATGGGACTGAACTGCTGACTGAAAGCTGCTAAAGTAATAAAACGATCACAACAGTGAGCATACCACTGAGAAGCCTGAAGACCCAGACAGAAGACAGTTCTGGAAGAGCACCGTTTATATGGTCACCAGCAGGCGATGTTGACTTGACAGCACCCCACAGTAATAATAGTAACACAGTGGCATTCTCTTTGTTATTCTACTACAGTACAGAGGGTACAACTGTGGTTTGGGAAAGTCTGTAGGGAGGCCAGTTTGGAAACACACTGAAAGGTTTAGGCCCTGGTGGCATCTTTCCTTAAGCAAATTAAGGACAGTCTGCCGGCCTTATGTCAGTTTGCTCTGGAAGTGCCAAATTCCACACTCTGCCAGGCTGTGATCCGCACTTCCTGAAGCTGGTCTGCACCTCGGACAGTGAGCGTCTGTGTCTCACAGTCTTAACTTTTACAGTCACATGACATCACAGTATAAACAGCAAATCAGGCTGAGCAGAAATGACTCCCCATTCAGCACATGCACGTAACGGCTTGGTCGAAAAGGCCGCAGTAGTTAGGCCCATTATTAGTGTAAGATTTTCAGAACGATAAAACCCAAATACTAGGTAACAATAAAAAAAAATCAATAAATATTACTGATCTTCTTTGCGATTACTTTATTCAAAAAACAGCTGTCTCATTGTCCCAGGAACTGTCAAAAGTACAAACTACACTATTAAACTAAAATCAACACTAAAAGAAATTTTTAAATGAGCCCTTGTCTGATGTGTTCACTATTGAATCATTTTTAAATGAAATACTCCACACTATTTTCGATGCTCTATCTTTAGCCACCTGCTGATGAACAGTGCCCAGGTTTCTGTCTGACAGCGATACACTGAGGTGACTCTAACGTGCCGATCTGGCCTTTCCATAACCTGCCTGCTCAGTTTGTATCCCGCCTCAGGCACCTGAATCATCCAGACACAACTGCTGTCCTGACAACTGCCTGTCGGTATCCAGCGCGGTGCAGAGGCTCTCGCCTGCTTTACTACTGTAATGTACAGTTTATTTTCAGAAGTATTACTCAGCCTATGTCTAAATGTCTTTTTTACTGTCTCAATGTGTGTGTTATGCTACTGTAAATCTGCAAATTCATTCAGGATTAATAACCTATCTATCTATCTATCTACAGTATCTATCTATCTACAGTATCTATCTATCTATCTATATATCTATGGACCACCTTCTTTCAAGATGTCAGAGAATAACATTCATCTTGTGTTTAAAATATTAATTTCCTGCATCTTGTTTTCCACTGGGATATTGCTATGCGAGAAATCTAAAGGTCACTCTCCCTCTTATTTCCCCCGAAAAGCAAACCATCCAAACAAATACCTACTGACAGCTTTCTTTACACATATGTGCTATAACCCAGTCTTTGGAATTTATCATTTACTTGCTGGTATTTTGTGCAAAATGTGCAACTGCATGATCCGTTTACCAGATGGAGTATTAAAAAAAAGCACAAACACATGATAAACAACAGACAGATAGATAGATAGTATAGAGACAAGATCTAAATGTACTATATATATATATATATATATATATATATATATATATATATATATATATATATGCTATTGTAAGTATAACATTGTCCAACAGAGTTTATATGACTATAATCTCCATAGACTAAATCTTATGTGTTTATTATGATAATAGGATTTTTCTTATAGTGATTTTGAATTGTTTGAATTGTTTACAAGATATAGAGCAATTCAAGTAAAATGAGGACCAATTATATGTCTGAAAAAATATTTAAATATTTTTAACAGCTGGTATGACAGCTTCATACATACAGTACGCGGTTGTGTTGTGTTCACGCTTTGGTACTTTAAGGACAAAATAAGAAGATATTAGTATAAGACAGCACAAAAATAAAAACAAACACAATATTTTCATAGAAAAAAGAAAACTACGGACACTAGTCACTACCATGAAAAACGCTCTTTTACAATTTTCTTGTTCTTTTACAATTTAATGAAGAGTGACTAAATAAGTTTTGCTAGGAGAATCATAAAATTCATTAGCACTGTAAAGCAGTCAAAGAAATCATTTGCTAACGAAATTACACGGTTTTTGCGTTTGTTTTATACTTATCTGATATTACAGCCTCAGCGCCGTTGTCTTGCCGTCTGATAAATACCATTCAATTTGGTTTCATTACAAAATAACATTTAATACTATCATATTATTTTACTCTTCACAGTGTTTGTATCGGATTACAAAAACTCCTTGAAAGAGCTAGAAACAAGCAAAATTCAAAGATTTCGCATTACCGCTGTCAAAATGTTCAGGAACAAGCAGTAATTAGGACATATTTTGCATCATAAATAACTGAATACAAGCAGATGTCAGGAATCAATAACCACGTACGAAGCTGGCGGCACGTGATCACACATCCTTTTAAACGTACCAGTTCTACATCAGTGCACAGGTAAAAATTTGAATTATTTCTTTATGAGAAAAGAAAGAATGCATAGGTTTAACAGGTTTTCTGTTACACGAAAAGTAGTTTAAATTTGTGGAATTCCACTTCTCTCTAATAATCTGCCTCCAGAAACTTTATTAAAAGTAAAAGTGGCACGTTGGCCTTCCTGACATGCAATGCACGAATCCTGGCATGCAAATCATATACGTGCGGCAAACTTACTCCGTCCCGAGTCTTTAATGTTGGCTATAATCTCCTTGTAATCGCCGATCTCGGTGGCAGAATAGGGAAGCGCCTCCATGGTGATGTTTTCTTGCCGCAGAAAAGTGTAAATGCCCTCGGAGAGAAAGTAATACGGCCTATCGTCGGTCTTTAGGTCCAGGTAGATCAAAACCGCCCGGCTGGTCCAGTTGAAATGCGAGTGGAGATAAAAAGCGAACTCCCCGAGTTTGCTGGTGGAGGGCCCCGTCCTCACGATGGTTTTGTACTCCGTCTTGGCATCAAAACCATAAGCTGGTGCCCCGGCCGTTATCAAAGGTAGTTTCCAGTGGGTCGCAAACCTTCCCACCGAGGCCACTGAGTACACGCAACCGGGTCCGAAGAAGGCATCTGGTTTGCTGTACAGGGTGTCCACGGCGATGATGAGAGCCCGGGTCTCGGAGCAGCCGCTGCCCTGGACCTCCGTGCTGATGTTCAGGAGGTTGATGGAGTAGCCCTTCAAAAGGCGCTCCTTCTGGACCTCCTCGTGTGCCATGCGTATAGCCGGGAAGACCCTTGGCAATGCCCAGGGGTACTTATCGTAATTATCCGGGAGCATCACCGCCACCGTTATGTTCATCCCCACGTCCGATCGACACTTCCCTATCATAAAGTACGTGAACAGAAGTACCAAACTGTATCCAAGGTCCATTTTGTGTCCCATTGCATTTGGTTCAACGCGTAAAAAAAGCAAGCGACCAGTTCAGGAAGAAAAAAGCGAGTACACCTGGCGCGTGGGACAAGAAGTTCCCGTCATCAAAACCGTAAGTCTGGCGCTTAAGGAGTTTAAGAAAATGATGTTGCGGCGGCAGAAAAAAAAAAGAAGTTTTTGCGATCACTTTCCCGCAGCTCACTGACTGTAGCGTGGGCTCAGCTCATTACTGCCGGTGGGCGCTCCTTCCCCAGTCCTTCCTTGAGCTTGTGTGATACCAACCATCCACATGACTTAAGCTTAAGCGGTCCGTGAATTTCAGCTCAGCCCCCAAAACGTCATATATAATACGGTGGGCAAATTGATGGACCAGCAGCGCCATCTGTCCGACACCGCACCGGCGGTAGAAAAATCTGATTCCCCGTCAATAACACCTGAAACTGGGGTGCGATCTAGAATGTCGGGCAATATTTTACACATATGAGGTCCTACATGAGGACTATAATTTTTTTTCATAGTTTTACTACTCAATTAGTCAGTTCTAATCACTAATTATTTTGGTAGTTTTTTATTTGTACACTAAGAAAAAAAGAAAAAATATATATAATAAGAAGAAACTAGGCTATATGAATTCTTGGTTCAGTAAGAAAATTGTAACATTACATCAATGCGATTATAAAATCATTCAATGTGCGTTATTTTGTATTGTATTTCTGATTATTAGTGACGCTAGAAAAAAGTTTTCATATAGCGCCACCCTGTGGGCAAGAGCTGCTCCGTTGAAGAACTTTGTAGGTAGAAGTCAAGACAAAATAGCCGAAACTTTAAATAAAAAAGTCAGTTAGCAGTATGGGTCATTATATGTGTGGTTTGCGCTTCAGGTTAGGATGCTGTACCTGTGAGTGGAGGGTTGCTAGATCAAGTCTCATTGGCTGGCAGAATGATTTCAGCAAGGCTCTTACCCACTGATTGTTGCAGGGATTGGCTGACCCTGCTTTTTCAACTGTATGTCACTTTGGATAAAACCATATGGTGTGCCACAAAAGTACAGACTCGGAGATGACCACAGCATTAAGTCTGCACCTCTGGACTCAGTCTCAACAAAATGCCAAACACTGCAAGCTTCACAAATCTGGGATTTATGGCTGGGCTGCCATTTGGTGTACAGAGCACAAACCCAGGACCTCTGAGTTTTGGAAAAATGTCATGCGGTCAGTTGAGTCATCCTTACTCTTTTTCCTACATACAGATGGGTTTGGACCCACAGACAGTGTCTGTTGGTGTGGGCGCCCTTCCAGTGAGAGTCATTAGGTCTGATGGCTGCTCTGCATGGTGGCGTAGCGGCCAGGAAACACAAGTCCATTTTACAAGACCAGGTGTGTCCTATGGTGCAAACACTGTTCCCACTGCTTCCATGCACACTGCAAAGTGGTTTCATGAATATCAGGTCAAGTTAAACACCTTCCATGGCAGCCCTAGTAATCAGATCTAAGCATCACTGAAACTTTATAGTATTTTCTGGAACAAGATTTCCATCTCCTCCGTCCTATAAAGAGCAACCTAAACACCTGCGAGCTACATTTTAAAGTTCATTTGAAAATTTTGAAGTTCAGATGATTTGTCATGAGAACCAGAAAACAAGGACTCACATGCCCATGTGAAACACATATGAAACGAGGAAGAATGATCTGGAGCTGTCGAACATGCCATCAGCAGGGTAACTTCCCCTATGTCAGCGATTACTTACCTGATTACTCATAGTATCAATCTCTGGTTCAACAAAAAAGAACCAAAACCTCTTGTATTTAAACAAGGCATGTTTCTTAGGATAGAAACAAAACTGACACACAGATAAACCTTCTGATACAAAAAAATCACTTATTTATCTGCCACAACGAGGTCCTGAATTATTATACTAGTGAGTGTGTACTTTGTAGATTGACATCCCAGAAATCATTTGCACTGTAAGGTCTTTGATGGAGCTGCACTGGAATTAAATTTTGACCCTAGATTGTGGGGTCTCTGATGGCCCCATGAGCTGGGGGGGTACCCCCTTGGTAAATTTAGGTGTGACTGGGGTCCCTTCGGTTAATTTTGCAGACCCACATAGCCATAGGCCTATCAGGAAACTGCGTGGTATGCCAGATGGCCAGTCCAGCCTATAGGTCTTTGAACATACATGTCTCATCATACAATTTTCTAATGCTCTGCCTAATATCTAGACACACTTTGCAATGGTGAAATAAGGAGCTGGAGATCACAATAAAACAATGTCAGTTCATATTATGAGACAACTAGTGCAGTTTACACCAAATCAATGCATGAATAATTAAAATTGTGGACTTGTAAACAAAAACAGTATATAATAAATGAAATAGATCCCAAAAATGACTGTTCCCCAATCATGATTCACCTGTTGAAATTCTGCCATCCATCTGTTTTCTGCTGGGGGAGGGTCCATCCATCCATCTTCTGTATCTGCTTACCCTACTCAGGTTGCAGGGTGGTGCGGAGCCTATTCCAAAGGCTATGGTCACAAGGCAGGGAACAACCCAGGGTGGGGCACCAGGCCATCACAGGACACACTCACACACACCTGCACACCAACAAGCAATTTTGGTAACAATCAATCACGGCATGTTTTTGGATAGTGGGGGGAAACCAGAGTACCTGGAGGAAACCCCCACAACAACATAAGGGGAACATGCAAATTCCACACGAGGAGCCTCAAAACCTGGTCCCAGAGGTGTGAGGCAACAGTGCTAACCACTGCACCACTATATCGCACCATTTAATATTTTAATTATGTCATTCTAATTATATATATATATATATATTTATTCTTATTTACAAGAAGGTGTACCCAAAAGCTAACCTACAAAGCAGTGATCTTTGGTTAATCATTCTGTATGTTTTGTGAATTCTGAGGTTACATTTACAGCTGGTACAACTGTGACAGGCAGTTGTGTTCCCATGTGAGGGAACCAGTGTGAGAAGATGGGAGCAAGTACAGGAGAATGACAGGACAGCGAGCTGGCCTGGTCAGGTCGCACTTGTTTGGGACCCTGTGTCGGGAATTTGAGCTCCACACTGACACTGGGAGAGCAGAACATTCCTTAGAGAGAGAACTGGAGACAAGACAGACCACGCACTGCTTGCGGATGTTAAACGGGTATATTTTTGTTGGATGACAAACACCTCTCATGCTGAGCCTGAGTCTGTCGGTACTGACAGGGAGTCGGATGCCTGCCATAACTGTTAACACCTTCGGTAATTGTGCTGGAGTGAATCACTCATACTTGCAACATATTTCACTCCCCCCTGCTCCATCCTTGAAGGCTGCATCACTGTAAAGTCATGAAGGGCCGTATCCAGGGACAAGCACTCATCGAGAGACTCCAATGGGCTCCAGCTGCATTTGATTACTCTTCAATCTCTTTTTCTTGGCATGATATAGCAAGAGCTACAGTAAAACCCATCTTTCCCTGTTGTCCTTAGATCTTTAGTGTTTTATTATTATTTGGTTGAATAGCCAGTTACTGATTTACGCTGATTTAACATACAGCTGAATGTATTAGGTTTAGTATCTGATTCTTAGACTCTCTTAAGACTTTCATCCTGTGTTGTTAAGCATGCTTGCCGCCATCAAAATACCTGACAATTCTGGCATTTATGCTTCAGGCGCCTTCTGAGTATATTCTATATTGTGCCAGCTGAGATCAGCTCATGGTTTCGACTCCTAATTAGCGATGAGTGACTGAAAATAGAACTTGACTGGTGACACATGTGTGACAGCCACACGATGGGTATCACTATCACTTTGCAGCTCCATTGTTGTGTATTAAAGTCACTGTGTCTTCACAGGATGATGTGGCCATTGGCTCAGTGTGTCCTGCCTCCCATCATGTACAAAAACAACGCTGGAGTGTTAATAACAAGTGTTGCACCGTTAAATATAGGCTTAGGTCACGTGATGTGTGGAATACAAATTTGTATATAGATCTTTTCACAGTGATACATTGATCCCAGTTTCCATCAGTCTGGTGGTGTGGATACGTTTATATTATCATACCATCTCCCTTTTGTGTTGTAACTTCATCGAATTATATTTTTTTTATGAAACGTATATTAATATAAAGATACGTTGTTCAGTTTAGAAATACATATTTAGTTATCCTACCTTAAAATGTTACGAGTGAATATTAATATATAAATGAAAGAGTGAGATTTAAATTCAGTTTTCAAATAGCGTGGATAGGGAACGAATATACCACTTACAGTACCTTCCAAAAACTTTAAATATACTACTTAAACGCAAATTTTAAAACAAAATATACTACAATAACACTACTAAAATTATATAATATACGTTAAGGCATCCTTGTGCCTTGTTTATGGATCTGCCCATTAAGTTACACGTTGAACATGTTACATATTAGGAGATTTAATAATGAAAGTTTTAGCATAGGGTTTATCTTAAGAAAGCAATTTTTCTTTAAAGCGCGTGTGGGAGCAGATGCTGTTTGCATGCTGTAAATTTCATTTTAAAAGATCGTGGCAGTGGGATGGTCCTAAGGAAGTGAGCAGAGCTGCTCCATGGAGGAAAACCTGGAAGGAAGCCAGAGCTGGAACAAAGAGCCTGTGCTAGGAAAACGCACGATCTGATAGGAAAAGCGGCTCGCATATAGTTTGTATTAGCCTTATGCACGGAAAAACACCGGCAACATTCACGGCTTGGATGGCAGTTTTTCAGGCATAGCCCGCTCGTCTTGTCCAGGCTGTCGATGTTAGCTCTCGAGCTGCGGCCGCCCACCTTGTGCGCTCGCTCGCTAGCCGGCCGCCTGCGCAGCGCCTCAGTGCACGTCACCCTCCGGAGCTCCGCCATCCCGGAGCGGAAACCCCTCCCGAAACTGGGCTCCGTCAGCCTCGGGAACCCATCGAGCGGAGAGGAAAAGGGGGAGAGAGAGAGAGAGGGACGTCGGCTTGATACAAACAAGGCACCAGGAAGCGCGGAGAAGCGACGAAAGAGGAGAGAAAGGGCGGCGTGGGGGCGCCGATCGCGTACTGGAGCAACGGGCGATTGCGGGTGATCCGCGGCAGTCCTGCCAAGGACTTCATCACACCTTTTTCGTGTTTTTTTCTGTTTTGTTTTTTTTTTTTTACTGAAACTGCAACATCCACCCGACATTGGGCTAACGCTCGGCTCGGCATTCGGAACCCCGGGCCAGATGACTCCCTGAAACCCGACTCAGCTGGCCGATCATCCCCCCCGGTAAGTGCGAGCAGCCCTCCAGAGCCCATCCGGCCGGCCGGGCTCCTTTGTTCCGCGACTTTTACGCAGCCTTCAGTGGCGTCCCTCCCCCCGCCCGGCGTCCCGGCCTCCGGTTCAGCTAGCCGTTAGCGGGGCGAGAGGGTTCATTTTGACTGCTAAGCTAAAGCTGTAAAGACACGCTGTTAACCCACCGGCAAGAGGTAAAAGAGAGAGGGGGAGGAGGGCGGCAGCGCAGCCGGGCCCGGTAAAGATGTCGGTGATGAGCCGCATGCAACTCTTATAGCCTCGCGGGTGTCAGTGCCCTGCTGGCCGGCGGGGTCTGTGAACGCCAAACACCGGATAAGTGAAGGGAAAGACCCCAGGGGGTGACATGTATAAAATATGCAAGATTATACAGGGATACCGGACACCTCTCCTCGTTACTGACAATATAAATATTAAATGTGCTTTCAGGATGTATTATGTGTAGGCTACATATAAACTGCAGATCGGCCAGTGTATTAGTGGTCAGTAGATGATGATGGTAATAATAATAATAATAATAATAATGCATGTAACAATTGACGTATAATCACCACGTAAACTTAGCAAAAAAAATATATATAGTTATTTAGGCGAGTATGAAAGGTCTTTTTGGAGCTTCTGGGATTCATGTTATTTATTTATTTTCTTTTTTACTTTAGTAAGTGGGTGGGGTTACAGTGTCCACCGTCACCGAGGCTGTCGGTACCGGTATCAATTAAGCTGCTCCTCGGCACGAATCCAAATTAAACTCCATCATAAAGTGGCCTGCAGATGATTAAATGTTTAATAATAAATGGATTAGCTGGGATCCGTTTGCGTGATGATCCTCTCAAATATGCATCTTTGCATTTTAATAGGAACAAGCTTTGTTTGTTTAACAATTATAAGGATTCAATGTGCACTCAGCAGCTATGTAACTCTCACTAACTTGATTCTGACAAAGACGGACAATACGGTGTTATCAGAAGCACTGGCTGCAGAGCACCTATACACACATGATAGAGTTTCAGTTCCTCTTTATGGTTTTCATAAGATCCCACTGCACGCCGTAACGTGCAGTTTTTAATCACAGCAGCGAGCGTCGGGGGTCAACAGGATTATTATTACATCGGCTTTCGGCTGTTTCGTAAACATCCATAACCCCATCGGACAATTTGGGAGATGGAGGAGCACGTAAGTGGGAGTTTAGCGCAACAAGGATTCGCTGTGTGCGACAAAACCGCTCCGTGGGGGGACAGCAATCCGAATACCACCCCGGAGCGACCTCTGGGGGGAGGAATTTCCTTATTCTTAATTAACCCTAAGCTCTGCTGCAGAGATGGTCTCTGAAAGTGCCCGATTCCAAAGTGGAAACGAGGTTTTTGGGAAGCGGTGAAGTATTGGCATTAAAAACTGTAACAAGCACACGAGCACATTCACTAACAGCCCAGCATGTGCAATACACTTAATACAACGAAGGGGAGGGGAGGGGCCGGTCAGAGTGACCAAAAGCGGAAGGTGGATTTTAATTCACGCTATAGGTCCCTGGGAGTGCGTCCGAAAAAGCCGGCTGTCAGGTGCTTTCGGCACCCAGACGCCGCGAGCGTGTACGAACCTGCCAAATAAAACATGAAAACCCTGCATTTCTGTCCCAGTCTCCAGCCGAAAGAGCACCGGCGAAAACATGCTGATCTTACGGATGCGCTGCTGAAACACACGCCAATCACATGAAATATATTATTCATGAAATGCATTATTAATACGCTTTGTTAATAAGCACACTGTGCAGAACAACTCCATGTACACTTATATATACTTAAATATTTGGTGAAACCACCGTAAGTATGTGGCATTTGCACCTTCTGAGATTAAGGACATAATGAATTTACGTGCGTATTTTAAATAACAATTTATTTAAAACAGGAACTGTAACCAACGGAAACAATACACTACACGAAGCAAAGCGCCACAACTGTCACCACAACTGAAGGCTACATTATTTTAATACAAATGCTGTGTGTGTGTGTATGTATATATACATATATAAACCTATATTTTAAGATGACTTCAGCTGTCATTTATTTCTACCAGTTTTAAAGACGTTTAGTTTTCCTTTGCTTACAGGCCTGTCTATAAAAATACTCATATCCAAAAGGCCAATAATGACAATTTATAAATTATCAACAGACTAGATGATCTTTAAAATGAAATTAATTTAAACTGTTAATTCTTTAAAAACAAAGTTTCGGTGTGCTAGTAGCCAAGCATCTTTTCGTTACAGATGACCTGCGTTACGTTTCATTAATTTTCCTAACAACAAATACACATGCATCTGGACGGTATCTCCCTGAATAGTAATGAGTGCTTGTAAACAAATATGCAATTGAAACCTAATACTAAAGTTTTTAATCCTCCTAGTCTGAATGGTGTGTGTGCTATGATGCAGTCTGTTTTACTCCAGGGTTTTTGGTTATGTTCTGTGTCAGGTTCTAGGTCAGTTGAATGTTCTGTCTCAGGTTCTAGGTCAGATGAAGTTGTATTGTATGAGACTACTACTTGTGTATGGGTGAATTAGTCCTATAAAGAATTTTTGAGTATGTTTTTGTTTGTTCCCACATGAAACGTTGATTCTGAAACTTTTCATTCTCAGCGACCCCCACTTTCGAGTCTATTTTTTACATCGCTGCTACATAATTTGTTCAGCTGCTGGTTCTTTTGCAGGGATCCTGGCCTTTCAGCCTCACAATGACCCCTCTCTCCCACCCCCCACCAAAGGAACATGGCCAGTTTGATAAATATGTAGTGTTTCAGAGTGTTATTTTTTTATTTGGAGCTTGCATTTGATAAATGGAACAATGTGCTTTTCATGACACCAGTGTAGGAAGTTGTGTGTTATTGTCTGAAGTGTTTATGACCTTTCCTTCAGTGTGCCGTTTGGTTGATGTGTGGAAAAAAAACAACATTCAAAATATGTCCTGAACCTGCTGTTTTGATGTAGTTTGGCCTTCCTTCGCGCCTTACTAAACCGTGGTTCTTTTCTTGACCTTTGGGAGGGCGTTAGCACCTGACGAAGAGCAGGAGCTGTGTCCCAATCGCCTGGTTCATTGCAATCAGCTACTGCAGTGCTAGTCTGTTGCTGGTCCCCACTGCTATGGACTCCACTGGTCCTCCAGGCCTTGGTTAGCTGATGCTGCACTGGTTTCTATTTGAAGTCTTTTTATCATTATTATTAAGCATATGTCAGAGAAACATGGAGTTTGGAGGGTGAAATAATGAAGGCACAGGGCCCCCCCCCCCCCAGTTCTGGAAAGCGCGTTTCTGGGAAGTTGAATGCTATGTGATATTATGTTTTTGTTCGTCAGCTGAAAAGCCGGGAGCGGTGTTAACAATGAGGTTGCAGCGTGAGGAAACCCACAAAAATATCATTCTTGCAAAACGTATCTCTTCTCAGCTTGGTGCTGGACACAGCTGAGACCGGGGACTGTTAAAATGTAAGAAGGTAAATCTCTTTTTCAGGTACATTTAAGTGTATTTAGTGAATTCTGAATGCTGGAAAAAAAAGCCAGTAGGAGACTAAGGTAGTTAACTGGTTTATTTTTCAACAGTGCTCAAAGGAAGTCTAGGGATGCTTGCTTGATTCTATAAAAATGTTGCAGATTTATTGGTTTCATAGCAACAGTCAATTGACAAGCAATGCTTAACATATCTGCCCATATCTTCCCTGCAGACATTTTCTTTTTTTTAGAGGTCATTTTTTTGACTGACTCATTCAGTTCTGTTCTTGCCGTTTTGCTATTAATTGCAGGTGTGTTTGGCTCCCAAAGGGTTTTATGTGACTGCAAAGGTGTTACCAATTAAAAAGCACCCAATGATACTTGTCAATAAACTTTTTTAACTTCGAACAGCTTTTACAACTATAATTTGGGTTTGTTACTACTTGAAATGATTGTTTTACTTAAAACTTCTGGTTGTTTGCAATGTGATCTATATTTTTTGTAAATAAATGAAGTAATGATTTTTGTTATGAAACTAATACATTTGTGATATTTTACTGAATAAAGTGAGCATCTCAGGACTCTCTGTGAGCCCTGCATTGTATTTATCTCTTTGGGGGGATTGGAACATTTTAGGAATACTTTGAGTTAAATTATTGTCTTTTGAGCTGCTCACACATAATAATATTCCATTTCCTGTGAAACAGTGGGACGCCTAGTACCTGTTTTATATTTAAAATACCTCTATTCACATATTTTTCCCCTCATGTTTGGTGAAGGCCGGATGCGAAGCTTTACAGCACGAGCCGTTTCGAACAGCCGAATGGTGGACAGATAGTAAGTTCATGCCACTCACAGAGAGGAAATGGCACTAATCGCTGCCTATTGTGTAAGACTGTCATGCAGCACTGGATTTGGTTTCGTATAGTTAACCTGGCATTTTCTCTCTTTAATGACAGAGCGAGGGGAGGAGGAGCCTTTTAAGGACTGTTGACACTGTAATAAAATATGTACTTCCTGGAATGTAGTTGTTTTTCAAGGTGTTATTTTTTGCTGCAGATACTTGAAAATAGAAAACACCTTAGAATATATGTGACAAATAGAGTACCAGAGAAGTGTGCAAGAAAACTGTATCTTGGATTCCTCAAAATAGTTACCTTTTGTGTTGTTAACAGCTTCACAAACAAGGCATTCGGTTAGCATGTTTCAGCAGGAAATTACCCAACCTTCTGCAGCTGTGGAAGGTGTAGCGATGTAGGGCAGGTTCACTGGGATGGAGCTCTGCCGACTGGGCAGGCCAGGTCATTAGTTTGGTGTGTCCTTCACCTTCCGCCATCGCCTGATAGTTCTTGCACAATCTTGCAGAAGAATGAAAGTAGCAGTCCAAGCGGCTATAGTCTGGAGGCAATGGCGTGCCTTTGAGGCCCGTGATGCTGAGATAGGCCTATCGTCAGATTGCTGTCGTGGTATCACCAGATCGGCAGCTCTCTCACTAGCGGGCAGCCCCCACAAACCGGCCCTGAGCCCGCCGTGTCGCTCCTGCAGTACTAATGCACTCGTCCTCTCTGCATCTTGCAGACGTTTGATGCTGGTTCCACGTTAATTAGTCTAATTTGTTTGATGAATAAGTGTACAGGTAATAAATCATAGATAATTATGGCTTCAGATGGGTACTCCAACTTAACTCCAGACCTTGTGACTGGTACTGTGTGCTTGTATGTATGAGTGTACTATATGCAGGGGCATTCCTTTGGGCTGAGCCTTTAAGGGGGTCCAGGGGGTTGTATTGGCTGGTTTTCATTATTGAGGGGATTACAACCCCCCCCCCTTATAATTTACACCCATGACTGTATGTGTAAAAATTAGGGATGGGCTGATCCACATTTTTTCAGTTCTGATCCAATTACGATACACAACTGCCGATACCGATACAGATTCCGATACAAGAACTCTTGTTACTTTGTTATACTTTATATATAATTTTTTTAAGCTAGTAAATACAGATGGGGAAAAAAAGTATGACCAAAATATTTAATTAGGCTACTACAAACATACATAACATACATAAAGTATAACATACGTTTTAAGCGTTTTTTAGGCATTTGCAGTTCAATATGAATATCTTCAAAGCAAGTATACACAAGTGGCGAATGCTTAAAATTTAAAAAAAAATTTCTCCCATTGGCGTCAGCTCAGTTACGATGGCAGCCCCTCTTGTATCACAAGCTACAGCGAGTTTGCACAACAGTCCAAGTTAGCGACTCCCAAATCATCTATTGCTTTTTTTTTGTCTCGCACTGTTGCGTGTTTTGTTAAGTGGAATTGTCCATTTAACGCTATTCCCACCTCTCAAAACTTTGTTTTACAAAGATTGCAAATCGCTGTGCTACTGGTTTCTGTTAAAAGCGTAAAATACTCCCAGATCGTCACGTCTTATCTTATGCTCCTCGTACTGCGAAGGGTATGCGCATGACATCACAGCAGGCGGAAGTTACTGTACTCACACCCACTGAGTAGCAAAAAAAAAAGTCTGAGGGGCAGCGTTAGATTTCGATTTGAATGCCGCAAAAAAAAACACGTAAAATGGGAAAGAACTGTTGTGCGATTGATTGTACAAATAGCTCCTATTTCGTGTTAAATCTATATTTGTAGAGAATATTGGATCGGTGCATCTCTAGTAGAAATATGTATATATGTGTAATTTTTACACTAAACCACAATGAACTCACACCCTGCCTCCGTGACGCACTTGGCGCCACATCCCGTACTGGACGATGCTGATCTTGTGGTCCAGTTGTGTCGCGCTTTAGTGTGTACGTGTCCTGCTGCCCTCTTTCCACATACAATGAAATCCGCTTATAGTGATCACGTCTGTCAGGGTGAAATTCATCAGTATAAGTGGATGATCTTTATAGCAATTTTTTTTTCTTTTCCTTTGTCTCAGGCAGATTACCATCTAACTGACATTTGTATATTACATACATATAAGGTACAAAACGGACAGCGTCACTATTTACTGAAATTTATTGACTTGAATAATACAGTATAGATGTTTCAACAATGAAAGAAAAGAAAATGAATTACCGTTGTTTTACTTTTCTTCTTATGTTGTCATGTATATAAAAAAAGCCCAAAATAAACATTGTATGTGGACTACTTGATTACTCTAAGTGAATTATTCAAACAGTATTTGTACAGGAATGATTCTGTCCCAAGATTTTTGATCCGTATAAGTGGTTGATCACTATAAGTGGTTTTCACTGTATGTATGAAAACATGTATGTATATATTTGTGAAGATTTTTTTTTTAATGCATGCACAGGAGTGCACTTTCCACCCCCGTAAGGGTTGAGGAACTTTTTCCCCCCCAGTGTGAGCATGTGCCCACTGACGAAGGCAGGCACCAGTGCTGAGATTGCTCTGCAGTGCTGTTTTGTTACTGTTTCACTTGTCTATTCAGACGGGTGTTCTTATGTGATGTTTGGACATGTTGTTTTTGTAAGATCTCCATCATATCTTGCCTTCTTGTTTTCACACCATCACTACTGTGGCCGGTGGTGACACCTCGCCTTTATTTTGTTAGCACAGTCTTGGTCAGGGGACCTGTTAATCTGGGCTCCTTTCACTCTTATTATAACTCTTGAACTCTTCACACACCACACACAGCTTTACAGGAAAGGTACTGTTGCTGTGAGAGCAATTATGTTGGACCCTAGAATAGCGCACAGTAGAATTAAAACTTAAATGAACGTTGTGATCTCTGTGAACGGCAGAGCAGGCATGTTGTGGTTGTATCTCAAGCTAAATGGGCCGGGTGATTCATCTTGATAAAAATTGGTGTCGTGAAAAATTCAAGTGAATACTTTATGGGTCATTGCAGTGTTAATCTAATACAATTTTTTTTTTTTGATTGTTGGTCTACCATGCAGGGGTGGGAGCTTGTGTGATCTTTGTTTCCTGTTCTGAACTTCTGGGGGTGTTTTCGGAGCCCTGTGTGAAACATGCTGCAGATACTCGATAAGATGAGAATCTTTATTGTCGATGCGCATAGAGCAGTGGGATATCTGAGAGGTACAAACTATATAGCGAATTATAACTGGATCCACGGTATCCGGGGGCACATTGATGTGAGGCAGGTATTTCAATTTTAAAGAATATGATTTGTTTCGATTTAATCGATTATTTTGATAACCTAAATTCAAGCCTTTTTTAACTTAAAAATTCGCAGAATATTACCACGGGAGCTTAATTATAAACTATTTTTGGAATACAAAGTAGAATCTCGGAACATCAATTGTTATTATGAACTATTATGAACTGTACTTAAAAAAATAAACACATTAAAGGAAGCACTGCCTAATTGGAGGGGGGAATTTGCCAGTGCAGATGAACAGAATGACGTTACATTTGTTTTTTATTCTGCAGAAAACAAAAGATAGATCTGCGGGCCAGATTTAACAAAGTTATACAGTCATGTGAAAAAATTAGGACACCCCGTTAAATGTTTAGTTCTTTATTAAGAAATATCTACATATTACTATTAAATCTTCTTTCAAATCATATGTGTAGATAAAGGTGATGTAACTGTATCACCTATGCAAAGGAAAGAAACAAATTCACTTATTTAACAGAAGAAATTAACTATGATGCCAATTTTCACTTAAGAAAAAGTTAGGACAACCTCACCTCCATTTTTATTTAAAATGCCTAGAGTTAGATTCAGGTGCACCACATCAGGTGAAAATGATTAGAACATTATTACAGAGCTTTTTGGTGGAGTCTCTCTTATTTATACCATAGACATTTAGTTTGGTTTGCTCTTGATTGTTGAAATGAGTGGGATCACCATGGTGAGATCCAAAGAGCCTCTGAGGCCTTCAGAAAGAAGCATGTAGATGCATATGAGTCTGGGAAGGATATAAAAAGATCTCAAGACTTCCACTGTCCGGACAACAATTTACAAGTGGATAACATTTAAAACAACTGCCAGTATGGCCAGGGCAGGCTGTCCTAGCAAGTTCAGCCCAAGAGCAGACCCCAAGATGCTGAAATATAAGTCTCCAAAAATCCTAAAATGTCATCACAGGTCATACAGGAAGCTCTTGCTACAGCTGATGTCAAGGTACATGCATCTACCATCAGAAAGTGACTGTGCAAGTTTGGTTTACATGGGAGCTGTGCAAGGAGGAAACCCTTACTGTCAAAAAAATACCAGGGCAAGACTGAAGTTTGCCAGAGACCCACCTAGACAAAGACCGGGACATTTGGAACAATGTGCTTTGGACAGATGAATCTGAAATTGAATTATTTGGACATAGTAACAGAGGACAGTTTGGTGTAAACCAAAGACATATTTTGACTAAAAGAACCTCATGCCAGCTGTGAAACATGGGTGTGGAAATGTCATGGTTTCGGGCTGCTTTGCTGCAGCAGAACCTGGCCAGCTCACCATCATAGAATCTACTATGAATTCTTCATCATATCAGAGGATGCTTGAGGACGATGTGAGATCATCTGATCATCAAGTTGAAGCTGAAGTTGGGGTGGATCATGCAAATCACAATGACTCAAAACATTCCAGTAAATTTACCAAGGAATGGCTTACAAGAAAGAAATGAGTTCTGGAATAGTCAAGTCAAAGCCCGGATCTGAATCCTATTGAGATGCTGTGAGGTGATTTGAAGTGCAAGTGCATGCAGGACACCCTTCAAACATCACACAGCTTAAGGAATTCTGCATTGGAGAGTGGGGAAAACTTTCTGCCAGTCAATGTCAGAGATTGATAGATGGTTATAGGAAACGTCTCATTGAAGTTATTTCAGCCAAAGGGGGAAATACTAGCTATTAGGGCACAGGGTGTCCTAACTTTTTCCTCAGTAGGCATTGGCATCTTAGTTAATTTCTTTTGTGAAACAAGTGAATTTGTTTCTTCTTTTTTCATCGGTCATGCAATTAAATCACCTTTATCTACAAATACAATTTGAAACAAGATTTAATATTGATATATGTTTATTTCTTAATCAAGTACTAAATATTTAATGGGTGTCCTAATTTTTTCACATAACTGTAAATGTTGTGGCCCAGTACTTTGAAACCTCTGCATGAGCCAATGGAATCCCTTGTCCTCCATTACAGAAAGTAACTCATCCAGCGTGATCATCATAGTAACTGTGTTTGCCGTTAGCAAAAAGAACCACTTTTGTGCTACAAAAGAGAGGCATTTCCCATTAGCATGATTGCGCAAATATTATCTTAACTGTCAGGTAGCAAAAAAATCATCAGGTAGCGCTTCCTTTATGAATATTAATGAACCTTGCCCTCCCATCTTACCCTTCTGGAATTTGTGTGCTTCTGCTGCTACTCTGCGTGTCTGCCTGTAGTGTGAGAGTGCCCAACTTGAAAGTATGACTGTCTCTGTATTTGCATTGCCTCCAACGATCAATTCTGACATTACATATTGACGCGGTTGAATTGCTACCTTAATAATCAATTCATCACGATTCATGTATGCTGTTTTGGATAAAGTGCAGTAGAGCAGCGGTTATAGAATTGATGTTAACTTTGTACGATTATTGTCTTTCTAACCCCAGTGCAGGACATGCTGCCCTGAAGCCTCCACCTGACAACCCCGTGAAGATCGCGAGCCTTTGAATGAAGATGGGATTCGGGCGAGACCTGCGCAGCTGCCACGATGGCCTGGTCAAGCTTCAGGACTGGGAGCTGAAGCTTCTGGAGATGGTGAAGCGCTTCATGACGCTGAGGGTGAAGAGCGACAAGGAGTACGCATCGCTGCTGCTCAACATCAGCCAGCACGTGGACCGGCACGACGGCGCCAGCCAGGCCGACTACATCAGCACCGTCTCCAAGGTGACCTGCAGGGAACGATAAGCAACCGTTGAGTCACATGGGGAGTTGGGGTCAATCACGCCCAAGAGCTGTGTTCGTGTGCATGTGTGTGTATGAGCATGAATATATTTCATTGTGAGGACCAAATGTCCCCACAATGTGATAAACCCTATGTTATGAAAACCTGTGACTGCAATAAAAAAAATTCCAAAATGGTAATGCAAATTTATGCAAGCAAATGATAATTCTGCTAGCATTTAATGCGAACATAACACTGCAATTGTCAGTCATGGTAGCAGAAATTAGCACATGGAAAATCATGATGTATACCGTGTGAACAGTAAATTAGCGTTTCTTTGGTTTTACGTCACTGTCGCTCTCCAAAACTGGCAATGCTTTTACTGCAATAGTGGAAAAGTGAAGCGAGCTGGAAGCTCTTTGTGTGAGGGCTCGGATACGGGACGGCTCGGTTCCTGTATGCCAGTGGAAAAGTGCCAAAAGTTGGGTTATGTCCATAGAAATGAATGGAGACCTATAGAAACCTAATCTGTGTGTGTGCGTGAAAGTTTGTATGCTCTCCCCTTATTACTGGGGTTCCCTCAACCAGTCCAAAGATACAGAAGTAGCATCTCTCTATTGCCCCTAATGCATGTGTGTATATCCCCTGTGGTAGCCCACCCTGCTGTCCACCCTAGTGGTAGCCCAGCCCTTTACTTCCTGCAGTAGGCTCCAGGCCCCCCCTGTAACCCTGAACTAAATGCGCGGTTGGAAGATAAATGGTAAAGTCAGAGTTCAGAAATACGGAGTTTACATGATCACTGTGACAGATACAGCAGAGTAGGTTCTAACCCCAAATATGTCACAAAAATCCCTCTCTTATTCACTTGCAGGTTCAACTGTGGGACAGGTTTTATTGTCTTCTTAAATGTAGTCTTAAAATAGTTGAAAATGTTGGGTGGTTTATTTCACGGCTGTGGGATTTGGTTAGGGTGTTATCTGCATTGATTCTTTGGCGCTCGTTCGGCCCCTGTGAACCCCTGTGGCGTGTGAGGCGTTAGTGCTGATATTATCACTGGCAAATGCTGCAGCCTTACAGCTGTGTTTTTTGTGATATTAAATGGGCCAGTTTCTGTCAGGAATATATGTGAAGAAAATGCCTTGGGGTCTGCGATGGCCATCAGCATATTGAAATCCAGCACTGTTGGTGTTTCGGCCAACCTCATTGTTAAGGCTCTTGATCATCTTCACACCACACCACACCAGACCTCCCATACTGAGACCACGGACACTAGCTCCTCCTTGGACATTCCCTGATGTTCTCAAAGCCGGCTGGGAGATGTAGTTCCTCCGGCATGTCCTACGCCAACACCCAACAGAAACCACGTTAATTCAGTAGAAAGCTTCAGACTCGACTGACGAAGCCGTGATTCTGGGTGACAGTCACATTTCTCGGCTTTCTTTTAAAGCTATAGAAATGGTACGGAGAAAACTGCTGCTGAATATCGGGATTGACCTGAAAGAGTTTGCTGGAAGAAACATGCACCACAAAGTCCATGGTCTCCTAGGGGCTTCGTTAAAGCAGGTGTGGCGAGTGAAGGCGATGGTCTGTAAACGTCTGCAGATGGACAGATGTTTTCTCCTTAATCTGCCGCAGTCCTGGGCTCACATGGTGCAGCAGACGGAGCAGCTGAGCAGGATCATGAAGTCACACGCCGAGGAGCTGAACTCTGGACCCCTGCACCGGCTCACGCTGATGATCAAGGACAAGCAGCAAGTGAAGAAGAGCTACCAGAGCATCCACCAGCAGATTGAGGCCGAGATGACCAAGGTACGTTCCAGCATACGCTGGGCTCAGACTGAATGCCACGTGTTCCCAACACAGTCCAAACATGGGCAGTTAGGCTAAATGGAGTCACTAAGTTAGCTATAATGTGTGTGTGTGCATGTTTTTGAGGTGTGGGTGTATGTGTCCTACGATGAACTGGCATCCCGTCTAGGGTTTCCCAAGCCTTGTGCCCTGTGCCACCTGGAACAGGTATATGAGTATGTGTGAGAATATGCTAATTAGGCAGACTACAGAGTTAGTGATCGCGTAACTTCGACATCCTAAATGACTGTGTGCCTGAAGTGTGTGTGAGGTGTACAGCTGGCATTTCTGTTCCCCACAAATAAATGACTGTAACTGTTCTTGCTGTACTTTTTCTTCACAGGTTACAAAGAACGACCTGGAGAAGTTGAAAAGCATCTACAGGCAGTTAACAAAGGACGCCAACTGTGCCAAAGAGAAATACAAAGAGGCCATTCTGAAAGGTAGGGGCTGTGGATGCCCGCATGTCAGCCCAGCAAGCATTTCTGTCACCTTCCGGGGCATCTGCTCCGCTCAGAAAGTATTTATGGGGATCACATGCTGTCTTTCAGCGACGCCAAGTCATGGGTGGTTTTCATTGGTGATCAGTATTGTTAAAAAAGTTTCTCTTGGCTTTATGTCCAATATATGTACAGGAAGCTTTCAACTTATGTACAAGCAGGATTTTACATCAAATCGTGATGTATGCAAGAAATATCTGAGATGTGCGGTTTACGGAAGCACCAATGCAAAGGTGACATGAAAATATCTTTAAAAAAAGTTTTTGTTAAATTAATTGTACTCTTTAGTACTTATTACTAGTATATTTTTGGCGTGTGTATTTTTTGCTATATGGTGACCTTAGTGATTTGTGTGGTAAATCTGACCTGCGTAAAATTTGACTTCTGTAAGGGTTTGTGGAACAGATTGCTTCTCAGTCAAGAGCTGCCTGTACACAACAGTTCAGATGTGTTTAGTATCTGTACCATCTTGCTGGAATAGCACTGGCTGTTAGTCAGATTGAGTTGACCTCGTAAAATAACCGTAGGTCAGTTTAGTATCTCTATTATGATCACTGCTCTCTGTTACTCCAAAATGATCAGAGGAATATCTGAAAACATCAGGTAAGTTCTCCCTCTCACCTCTGATCATCTCCTGCGGTTCTTTAGAGTTTTTTCTGTTGTGTTTTTTTTTTTTTTGCTGAATTTGGCATGCATGACCTGTGTGTTATGCTTCTTCAGTCGCAGCGTGTTGCCTGCCTGTCTGCCTGCCTGCCTGTCTGTGTGTCACGTCACCTGAATGTTTCTGACGAGTATGAAAGGGATTCGCACCTATGTGCTCAGTTAATTAAGCACTTTGTTATCAAGGACTGATTATTTTAGAACATGACAGCAACTAAACAATGATAAATCAAAGGTAGCTGTTCAATATGTAAAACTCGGGTGGGGATTTGAAACCTAATTGAAGATTGTCATATGCAAGGATCTGCATGTTCCCAGTAGATATAGTACATGTTTCATGAGTAGTAATTTTCATTTGGACTTGCAAAGATAAATGCTTTATCATCATTAATGCCATGATTCAAGATTTTAGTAGCTTTTTTTTTTTTTTAATAGAATGTCGTTTGTTTGCATGTTTGCTTTGCATAATCTGCATGTTTCTGAATCTTGATGCACCCATATCTGTGCCTGCTGGCCGTTGACCTTTCAGTTTGTGTGTGATAAGGACCTGAAACACCTGGCCAACCATTTTCCCCAAGAGCGGACTGGCTGACTGAGCTGAGGGCTGAAAAGATGGCATAATATTTCCTATAGTCTGACCTAAGATTAACTAGTGACAAGGTATTACAGGCATCTCTGTAATCAGGGAAGTGAATGTGTGACTCAGGGGAATGTGATTTTTAGGAATGTAGTCTAGCTGTGTCCCCCAAATGCTGTCATCACCAACATGAATGGGTATGAAGGCTCAGATAGTCACCTATCTGAGCTCCGAGCCTTTAAGGTATGCTCCTTCTTTAGGCATCAGCATTCTGATTTATATGGCCCTTCAGAGCCTTAAGACAGAATTCGGCCCTCATTTATCGAAGCAGCCTGTTGTCGTTTGATCCTCAGTCCACTATTACCGCTGGCGTTTGTGTAGTGTGGCTGCCGTATTTTTCAAAAACATGTTGTCGTCTTTGTTCCGTTTGCCCTCCCGGGACCTGTGAGAATTGGAAAATATTTCCCCCTGCCAGACTTCATTGTCAGGCTGTTTTTATTGTGTGGGGAGTAATCCCCCCCTTGGCGTTTGGATGTTCAGCTCCTGAGCACGAACAATCCATCAGCCCTCCCGGAGGTGTGAGCGTGTGCCTCCCCCAGGAACACAATAGGGAGCTGTTCCTCTCATTTACACACCGAGGCGTGTTTTTGCCGTGCTGAATGAAAGTGGCTCACGCCGCAGGTTGCAGACACACTCCGTGCCAAAATAAACCTCCAGTACCATCAGCTTTGTTTACAAAAGATCTGTGCCGATGAATGACATTACAACTCAATGAATATTACATTATAGCTGATATGACATGTTAGCACAGTGCTGAAACATAATGTGACAGAAAGATACAGAAAGATAAAATATGGTCTGTGTTTCTCTAAGGAGTCTGTTAGTGGGGCTGTGATTACCTTGATTACCTTGACTGTCATTGGTGCAGAGAACTTGTATGACCGGAGAGAAGCAGTTACTTTGATTTCTGTAAGGAGTCTGTCTTTTGGACTATGGCTGCATTAATCGTCATTTGGCCTGACCGCGGAGAGGGTTCTAACTTCCGCCCGACGCGGAGAGGGTCTTGAGTGACAGTATGACTGTAGAGAGACTCCTGACGGCCACCTGACCACGGAGAAGGTCCTGACAACCGTGCATCTCCGCAGGTAAGGAGCCGGAGAAGGCACGGGAGCGCTATGATAAAGCGACCATGAAGCTGCACAATCTGCACAACCAGTACGTGCTGGCAGTGAGGAGCGCGCAGCTGCAGCAGGAGCAGTACCATGACAGCACGCTGCCGCTACTGCTGGACTCGCTGCAGAAGATGCAGGAGGAGATGATCAGTGCGCTGTGAGTGGGCCGCCCTCCCCGTCGGCTTCCCCCGCCCTCCCCGCCGTTTGGGATTGGCCTGTCGGAAGCCAGCTGGCAGCAAATGTCTTCATGTTATACAAGTACATTCTTGTCTGGCTCATTATGTGGATTGGTTTGTCACAGACGGTAGGTAGATTAAGTTATGAAATGACGTGTGTCCCTAACGAGACCTGTCAGTCTGTCGTTTCAGGAACTGGGCGGGTCTCAATAACTCCTGATTTTGAGTGTAGCCCTTGATTTACTGGTTTTTGATTTCCTGTGAAGGATTATTCATTTCCGTTCCCCGTTCTTATGGGCCACTGTGAAATCATCCCTCTCTCTAGAAGACATCTGATCCTTAGCTGATCTGTGCTGTGCAAAAAATTGATCTGCTTAATATATTTCACGTTAAGTCACTTAATTGTACATGCTGAGTGAGCCATAGATAATTTGTCATGCTGTACCATACGTAACACAGCTGTTATGGTACAATCACCCCTGAGTGCAAAAGGATCAGCACAGTAATAAGTGTGTCGCCTTCTTCCTATGACTCTAAAAGTCCTACCGCCCCCCCCCCCCCTCGGATGTTTCAAAATCTAAGTAAATAGCTGCTGACCATCAGAAGATCATAGCTAGCACACGTGACTAATTATAAATCCAAAAATTAGTTGATTTGTTAAATGGTCATCTGGTGGCATGTCTGATGCCTCCCAAGGGACTAATGTGAATTTTTGGTCCAACACGTTCAACAGACTGTATGAAAACAGCAAATTCATGAAGATCACCATAGCGTAGGTTCTGTTTAGACAGTTTAAGCCTTTTGAAAATCTAAATCTAATTGCCAAAAAATAGCTTTTCTTCTGGACTGTATTGCTGTGATGAGGTAGGATATGTAGGGTCAGCAGAAATCGGTTTGGCTTCATTTTATATTGTGAAGCACTGCCTACATCTGGTTGCTTGCGTATGAGTGTATGTACAGGGTTGAGAGTAATTTACGCTGTTTGCCTTGTTCGTAGCACACTGTACTCTATCCTTCATCAAACATCAAATGTTGCTCGTGCTCAGCCATGTTTACCTGCTTTGGTTGCTGGCATCCCAAAATGTACCCGCTTTAACCATTTGAAAATTTCTGGAACAGTGCATCTTTCTCTTAATCCTTTCTGCAACCCACTGAAACAGAACTAATATTTGTATTTTCGACGAGACACTGTTGTGGTTTTTGAGCTAAGATTTGAATGGGCATTCTGTTTGATGGCGATGCTGTCTCTCTGCTCTCCAGGAAGGCAGTTCTGGAGGAATACAGTGAAATCACCAGCCTCTTATCTGACGAAATCGTCAAGGTGCATAAAGAGATTCACACGTCCATAGAACAGATAGACCCGTCATCAGAGTATGATAACTTCATCGAAACTCACAGGTACCACTGCGTGAGAAGCTGGTTAACTTGGATTAATCTTGGCCTCTAAACCCGTTGCCCACTGCCTAAAGATATTTCTTTCACTTTTGCATCTTTATGTTTTCGCTGTAGTAATGGCCTATTTCTCGCAAGTGAAATAAAATGAGCCTTGTACATTTTCCTCCAGGTCTCAAGAGATCAAAGAGCCCTGTGTTGAATTCGACGTGTCGCTATTAGAGGAAACCGAGAATCTCCACGCCAATGAGATTCAGTGGAACAATTTAACGGCAGACAGCTTACAAGCTGTGTAAGTCTGTATGATTTAATACCTTAAGGTACTACACGATGTGTGGTAATTCACTTCCCTAGTTATTTTCATAAGACTCTTTTCAAAAGCCTTTGAATTTCAGAAACAGCATGTGAGGTATAAAAAGATCCCGCTCAGAGGGTAACTGAGGGTGGCCTTTCGTCAGGTTGAAGTCCACGTCTGATGAGCTGGTCCTCACACAGCAGAGCCTCCACACCAAAGAGGACCTCATGCAGGACCTGGAGAGTAAGATCGAGGAGTCTGCCAAGACTTGCGAGAAGAAGTCAGAGTATGTCATTTTTTTTCTTCTCTGCAGTTGCCAGCTTTGGGTCATGTTTTTGATGAAAATCTCATTCCAGTGGTCATCCTCTGGGTTAATGTTAGTTTGTAGACTCAGGTGCAGTCTCCAGAGTAATCCATTAGTAAACCCAGGATAAAAATTAATCCAGGATTTCATTTTACACAAGGCTTAATTTTAGATGCTTGTTTGGACACTTACTCCCTATTTAGTACCGCATAATACCTTCTTTATCTCTAGAAGCACTTTGGGGGTTGATGAGTTCTTTGTTCATAGTTGCCTTTCTGCACACCACCGTGATACTGAGCTATTATTTTTGCACTTGTGGCCTTCCTGTTAGTTGTAACGAGTCTGGTCACTCTCCTCTGACCTAGTAATAACGTGGTTTCAGCCACAAAGCTGCTTTTGGCTGTTTTTGGTTTATCACACCATGTGTGAGAATCTCAAGAGGGCGGCTGTTTCTGAGATGCTGGTACCACCATGCCTGGCATCAGCCATCGCACCACGTTTGAAATCACCTAAGGCCAATTCACACTTAACTTTTCCATGTGCGCTTTCAGTTTCGGACAAAGGGACGTGATGTAAATATCATCATCAGTGTTTGGTGGCAAACGGCTGCGGTCAGTGTGTCCAGATTTTCATGTATAGCAGGAACTATAGGCGTCGACTGCACATGTGAAATATTTCTTCACAATTAATGATATATTACTCTGGAGCCCCTAAGAGATCAGGATGAGATTTAAAAAAATATATTTTAAATTTTAAAAATTGCGATCCATCGCAATAGTTTTCCGTTACTAATAATAATTGTAGCTAGTAGTCTGTAGTCTGTTTAAAGAAAAAAACATAGAATGAATCAACTAATAACTATAACCTAAATGATACAGACCAGTTAAGTTTGCTTTATGCATTAAACTATGGGGCACCATGTAACTTTCATATGTATGTTTTATATGTATTTATTGATAGTGACACTGTGTCTATTCACCACCAGTAACTGTAAACAAGACAGCTGGGCTGTTGAACATGAAGTGCACGCACAAACATCATGTAGGTTTATTCTTGCCTTTGCGTTGCAGCAAGTAGTAAGTGGGCAAGTGCAGTGGGAACGCAAAACTATTAACAGGGGTGGACATTTCAGGTCCAGAAAGTAAAAAGATTTTGTTTCAACCAACGAGTTGAGTACTCTATGACTATAACTGTTTATGCTCAACTGGTTGGTTGAAACAAAATCTTGGTCTGGATTTTTACTTTCTGGACCTGAAATATGCACCTCTGACTATTAAAAAAAATATTTTCCCAACCTGACCTCTCAGGGGCTCTGTATATTCCACCTTTGTCTTGCTTATTATTGATTTCTATGCAAATCACACTTTTTCACAAGAATCCAATAGTGCTTTCAGTGAGAAACATGATCCAGCAGAGGTAAATAGTATATATTAAACATAGTTACTCCAAATTCTTTGTGAGACAAAGCAAACATCAATTAAGTAGTTTTACAAAATAAAGTTATGTTTTTATTGTTTTAGAAAGTCGAGAAGACTTGGGGTTATAAACTGCATGTCATCCTGATTTTTGCATAAGCTTCATTCAGACCTTAGAGACGACATCTGTCCTCTGCTGGTCTGGAGGAATATCATTGCACTACGCATGTGCCGACGGCAACCATCCGTATCCACAGTATGAACACAAGCTGCCATGCGGACGACCGTCCCCAGGCCGAAAGCGCACAAAAGTGCACGCAGAAAGAGGAAAGTTTGAGCTAGGCTTCAGGTCAGGCTTCTTAGCTGTTCCTAGCTGAGCAGCAGGTGTACCTCATGCACCCATTTACGTATTCGGTCGTAGCCATGTGACTGGCTGATTGCTGTAACGCACGGGGGTACCTAACCTGGCTACGTATACTTCTGTCAGGCCTCTGAGCTGCTAATACACGCAGTAATCTTCACTTCATTCCCACAGACACGCTGCAGACCCTGTAGCCAAAAGCCAAACACACTTTCCTTTAGCATTTTGTATTTTGGTATATTGTTTCCATTTTTGTATCCAAGGTATATTCATATTTATCCATAGTAATTTTGTTTAGTTACTTAGAGTGCTGCATCTATGGTATGAGGTCCCCGTTTTTGATAATCATAAGAGTTGATGAGCTATTCGAGTTGGTATGAAGCCAGTGGTGCTTTCTGGAACATCTGGTCTTGCATCACACATTCTGTCTCTTCTCTGGAGATGAGGAATGATGTGGAGCAAGCTTTTTGTCTCCTACATTGTATTAGTTGTTGAGAGCTAAAACCAGGTTTGAATGGATGTAAGGTGTGTGAATTAAATGAAGCGTGTAATGGCAGTGCCGGGAGGGATGTCCATGTCTCTGTCTGTCTGTGTGTGTGTCTGGGTCTGTGTGTTTAGGGTTAGATTCAGTGCATTTTCTCCCTAACCATATCATCTGTGATATAAAATGTTAGTATATAAATGTGTATTTACCTGTGGGGGGGTAAGTCCTGGTACCCCTTTCTGTAATGCCCCTTTATAGCCTTTATTGTAATTAATCACCCTATTATTAACCATCATCCAGTTTCTGATCCCATGAGTTCCCATGGTCACAATGTCGTATTGACAGATATGATGACAGGAATTCTTCTTCTGTGGACTGTGATGTGTATGCAGCTAAAGCGCCTACAAAGACAGGGCGCCCTCTAGTGGGAATGTGTGCTTACGCACTACTTACTGGTGAACTGGTTGCTGACTCCAGCCTCAGCACCTATGGAGACAAGATGCCGTCTAGTGGGAATGTGTGCTTACACACCATATATTAGCGACCTGGGTCACTGGCTCAGGCCTTTCTGCCGCATCATGGCCACAGGAAAGTACAGAAGGTATAGAGGCGCACGATTCGGAGACGGTGAGGGGAGGCAGTTCTCGGAGTGTGGCTCGCTGACCCGTCGTCTCCCCGGCAGCGCGGTGCTGCTCCTGGGCCAGAAGCAAGCGCTAGAGGAGCTCCGGCAGACGGTGCAGCTGCTGCGCTGCAGTGAGGCCAAGCTAACAGCGCAGAAGGAGCTGCTGCAGCAGAAGATGCAGGAGAACGAGGGCAAGGAGCCACCGCCCGTCGTCAACTATGAGGAAGACGCGCGCTCCGTCAACTCCATGGTGAGCGGGCCACCCGACGCCCCCTGCTGCTCTCTGATGGGAATACACCTGCTGTCATTCGGGTTCTACTTTCTGGTGCTCAGAACTCCATTTTTGACCTCTCATCATATAATTATCCTTCAAGGATAAAAACATTCTAACTTGATGGGAACTTTTCACAGGATATTTAGATTAATATTAGGGGGGCGGCACTGCTGCCTCACAGCAAGAAGGTCCTGGGTTCAGTCCCGGGTCCTTTCTGTGTGGAGTTTGCACGCTCTCCCCGTGTTCACCCCCATAGGTTTTCGCCGGGGGCTCTGGTTTCCTCCCACAGTCCATAAGCGTGCAGGATAGGTTGATTGGTGAGTCTAACTTGGCCCTGTGAGTGTGTGCACCCTGCGGTGTGTTGGCGGCTGCCCAGGGTTGGTTCACGCCTGCGCCCATTGTTCCCGGGATAGGCTCCGGTACCTCCCGCGACCCCAGTTGGGATTAAGCCGTTTCAGATAATGGGTGGGTGGATCTTAAAATTATAGTTTAAATGTACACATGCATTTACGTAATGCTGGTCATGTTTCTGTCGGGTTGAAATAGTTTTAAATAGCACAAGCTATTGTGAAAGCAATGAAATTTGTTTGTACATGAAAAATGTATTAAATGTACTTCACTTCCTGGTCCTAGTTATTGCAATACTAATGTCTAAGAGGGTTGTAGTTGCCATATTTAGTATTGGCAACAGGGGGCAGTGTGGACCTACTCCTCATTTTCAGATTTTTTTTCAGTTTGACTCTTAAATCTCTGTATTGATGTTCAGTAACTGCTGGCCCAGTCAGAGCTCACGATCTGTAGAGGCGTGGGGGCTAGTGTACCACTCTCAATCAATCTTCATGTTAAAAATGATTTGTTTTTTATATGTAATTGTCTTTGCATAATCAACTGCAGGGTGTATTTTTCAGGGATTAAATCTCAGAATAACTTGAAAATTAAAGGATAATGTTACTTAACTCCTTTAATTAATCCATCTGTTTTAGTGTTTTGCGGTTCTAGTGTTGATTCAAAATGATTATGTGACTCACAAATGTTTTCTAATATCCATTGTAATTGATTATAGTTTCTGTGCTGTTTAGGGGTGATTAGAAAGTATCTCCAAATATGCCAATAAAATGCACCATATTCTAAACATTCTAAAAACCTGAAAACATTACTACAATTAAAAAAATTAAATAATCTTTCCAGCAAGATGGTCCCCACCTTGCTTTTGGGTGGAATATGTTATTTTGTAGCAGATTTGGGGAAAAGCATTTTAAATAATTAATATAAGAGATTTTTTTTATGTTAGATTCCCAGACTGAGCTACTGGGCGTTTCTGTACTGGCGGGGCAGCCTGTGCCTGAAAGTGCTCTGGGCTGCTAATTAAACACTAAAATAGCTTAAATTAAATGTGGAAGGGAGTTTTAACGTTAGTTTTCCTGCGGGGAAAGCCCTTGAGTAGGACGTGAACTTGACAAATTATTATTAACCGAAAACTACAACAAATTTTCTTCCAAAGCTTGACGCGTTCACTTATGCAGCTTGGAAACGAGGGCAATATCCCAGCTCTGGGCCTCTCTGTTTGCATCCTTGTCTGGTTTACAGCAACCTGTGGCTGTTCTGAGTGAATAATGGAAAATGTCAGGAAGGTCCACAGTTTCTCAAGACCCTGTTTAGAATTTGATCACTGTTACTGCCAAGATGCAGCCAAGGGGGCCCTTCGGGGCCCTCAGCCCCCCCCCCAGTGTAGTGGTTGTTTTTCATTAACGGGGGGGGGGAGGGGGGCAAACCTCTGGGATTCAGGTCCTCTGAAAGCAGAGTGGAGATGGGGATAAACCTGTCATGGAAGTCAGTGCACAGGCTCTCAGTCTATACCTAGCAGCAGTCATTCTCTATCATTATCATCATTCCATGTCATGTGACCTCCAGCCCCCTGCTCCCCAACCTCGGACCTGACAAGCTCATGTGGCTTTAGAGGTGTTGAAGGCGAAACCAGCTGGGGGCGTCTTACTGTGTTTGTGGCCATGATATGTGGAAAAAGAGTCATGCTTTTTAATTGCTTGTTTAGCACAGGGCAGATATGTCTCTGTGGAGTTATTTTTCCAAATATACACATTTCTTGACACAACCGGATCGTTTTAATAGGTTATTTTTAAGATGTGTTTTTTATGACGTTTCTGGTATGATTTCTTTCGGATCAAATTCCCTTCGGATATAACAAAAGAGAACAATGCAGCAGTGTCACTCTGCCATCTAGAGCTCTGTCACCCGAAGGTTAGTGTTACAGTCAGTTACAGTTACGGTGATGCTGGATGATGTATAGTTATGGTAATGGTTGACCATACTGGGTGACAGTTTTTCATTTTCCTCTTTTGCTTTATTAATAGCTAGTTTCCCAAGACCAGTAAGAGGAGAGGCCTGAATCGGCAGCGCTGAGCTTTCAGTAACTGCAGCCTTTGACAGACTCGCTTCAGTGGTTTCGCATGCATCACCCTGCCTGCTCTGCTCCCTTCCTGCAGGACAAAGGCAAAGACCGCGTGTCAAAATTCGACACGTTGCGCCTCTCCATCGCCGGCATCATTCGCTCCCCGAAGTCGGTCCTGGGCACGTCTTCAGTGAGTGTCTCTCTGCCTGTGAAACTCGCTGCTTACAACTCCCTTGGCCCTGAGCAGTGTGCAGTCTTTTTTACATATATTTTATACCAATCTAGCACTATGCCTATTGTTGCCTCACGTGGGACATTTTTTGCATTGCATTTGTAGTAGTATATCTTCCTAAAAATCCTCTGAAAGTTCTCTATCTGTAATTGACTTGATAAGGTATATAAAAAAAGTTTCATTTTGAATAGCCTTCATGGTATCTTATTTTTCATAACGGCATACATTATACTGTGGTATATGGGATTTTGACAGTATTTTCAAAAGTGATGCTATTCCCATATTTTGAAAAGCGATAAAAATTTGCTGAGCGTGGAGGCAATTTATTTTTGTTCCGCTCTGTTAATTTTGTTGCCAAGGATTTTAAATACTGAGGTATGCCCACAGTACCTTAGTATACTGTATTACCATAATACCAGATAAGCCTAATTTTGAGTTTGCTAGTGTTTTTATTAAAAATGAAAATAAAATTCAGCAGTTCTACATTTCCATTGTGGGATGGCCGAAAGTGAGAGAGCTTGCTTGTAAAGTTTCCGTTAGGCTCCCCGGTGGAGGCAGGTGGGCAGTGAGTGTCCCTGAGCCCCTTGCATGCGGTGATATCTTCCAGTTCTTTGACGTGATACAGACGAGCGACAAGCCTCTGAGCGAGCAGGAGTGGTACCACGGCGCCATTCCCAGGGTCGAGGCGCAGGAGCTCCTGAAGCAGCAGGGTGACTTCCTGGTGCGGGAGAGCCATGGCAAGCCCGGGGAGTACGTGCTCTCCGTCTTCTCTGACACACAGCGGCGCCACTTCATCATCCAGTTCGCTGACGTGAGCATTTTCCCGCCGATATTCCCGTTGTGGGGTGGAAGTTAGGCACTGCCGTTTCCATGGTAACTGACACCAGCATTTCTCAAGCTGGTCCTTGGAGACCTCCAGTCAGTCTACAGCAGGGGTCTCCAACTCCGGTCCTGGAGAGCTACCGTCCAGTAGGTTTTCTATCATACCCGGCTTCTAATGAGCCACAGCTGTTCTCAGGTAAATACCAGGAGCAGGTGTGGTTCATCAGAAGCCAAGTGGGACAGAAAACCTACTGGATAGTAGCTCTCCAGGACCGGAGTTGGAGACCCCTGGTCTACAGACTGTCCGGCAGGGAGCAGGGAGGGAGCAAAACTGTGGACCGTCTGGAGAGTCCCCGAGGACCAGATTGGGAAACACTGACCTAAACCAGCGTGATAAATCACTCAGGTGTTAGATGGTGTACGCTGCACCTTAGTGCTGTTGAGCACACACTTATCTAGTGAAGCAATTAAAAAAACGTTAGCTCCTAAGTTAACATTAGGCCGATCTCAGTGTCTCCATACCTAGCTATCCCTAATTAATTGTAGCATTTGTTTCCGTTGCCTTTTACGATATATATTAGAAATGTGATTAGGCTTGCTAAGTGTCAAGATTAAAAAATAGATACAATGCTAATAAAATCCAGCACTCTCCCCTTCAGCAGTACTGTGTGATTCATGAACATCTGCTGTTGGATGATATGCAGAAGCAAAAGAGGTTTGTAAAATGTAGAAATAGTCCTGCTGACACCTGCATTTTCTCCTCCTCCGCAGAATCAGTACCGTTTCGAAGGCACCGGATTCCCCACAATCCCTCAGCTTATAGAACATCATTACACATCCAAGCAAGTCATCACCAAGAAATCGGGCGTGGTCCTCCTGAACCCGGTTGTCAAGGTAAAACACTGTGATTTTCCCTGGTTACGGACAGTGGCCTGTGTCTGCATTGCTGCGTTATGCCACTGAAGTGTCATTTTTCAATAATCCATAACCTTAGGGTGCGTCAATAAAATGAAATAATACGTTTCATCTTCGATTCCTGCCCTCTATAGAAAGGCATTGCTCTTTTAAAATACTTTTTTCTTTTTATACCTTCTTTTTTATTAAGTCACTTGCACTGTAAGACACAACCAAGAACATCACACGTACGATTTCTCCAAATCTCAGGGAATTTATATTTTAAAATAAATATATATATTTCCCTAAAAGCTCATCCAAGTATGAGAGTAATCTTTGTAGGTACTGGTGGGATATTTTTTATGCAGAAATGGGCTCTCATAATATCATGGCATAATGTCAATGTCATAATTCCTGTAATCACTGGAAATCTGTATTATTAATTGTAAAAGCCTGTCGGGTAAATTAGTTATTTGTTATTCCCGCAACAAATCCTCTTGCCTTAATTGAGTCAAAAATGTTGAAAAATTAATTATGTTGGCAGCAGTTTCTGAAGTAACACGTTGAAATTGCACCACATCACTGACTTTTGCAAAAATATCCTTGTTTGATATCAGGCACAAACTTGGTCTTTGTATTAAATGATTAAACAAAAAATGAATACACAGACACAAGTTTTCTGTGCCATACTTCCCAACCCTCCCAAATCATGAGACTTTATCTACAAATTATTTAGAAAGAAAAAAAGTCTAGCAAAATCTGGGGGGGCATGTGTATTCAAAGTCTTTGGAAGTTCCTGCAAAGTGTCATTCTTCCAAATCTCAGGGCCACGACATGCAGTGGGACAGAAGGCGGCGTGAACTCTGTGGTCTAAGATTATGCCTTTTGCCCGCCAGAGAATCCTGAGAAAATGTCTCCGATCGTGAACTTCACATTTTTGAAATTATTAAGATTCCAACAAATGCTACTGGCAAGAAAATATCTATAGGGGGAAGTCATACATGGGACTAAATCATATTTAATCTCAACCTGTTGGCAAAGTAACAATATAGATAGAGGATTCCCAAAGTGATGCCTCGCTCTGGATTCTCCTCCAAAGCACTGGTTCTCTCCTTCCAAATGCATCCCTCTACTGTGGATTTCAAAACACACCAGTAACTTTTATTTGTAACCCATGGGACTAATGGTCTGATTCTGTCTCCGTTTTTTGATTATTTTAAAGCATGCATTATCTCTCGTTCATGAACGTGACTTTGCCCTTGAGATGGTTCTTAGCTTTTCTCCAAACCGGAGTTTCTCCAAATTCCCCGAGCTTGTTCTCAGATGAATAGGCCTCACTGTAGGCTTTGGCCATTGGATTTTGTTCCACAGGAGCCTTTGATTTTCAGAAGCCGTAGCGTATATTGTTACCAGCTGGAGAGAACGGTGTGCGCGGTAGCTGTGTTTTGAAACGTGCCTCCTCCTCTGCCACGCCACTCCGTCCCATTCGTACACAGTCCGTTATGAGCACAGGGCTTGGATCTCGACACACTTGGCACACACATGCTCGTTACCTAGAGCACCTACTGTACTTGTCTACACTATGTCCTGTCTTTCGCTGAATCATGCTCTGCTCTCTGTTTGTCTGTCTGCACTTTGTGTACCTTGGTGCTGTATGCGAAAGAATTTCCTCCCATGATCAACAAAGTTAATTTTATCATATGTTGACGTGCGTGTGAATCAACTTGTGAGGGTGCTAAGTTAGCTAGCTGTAATCTCTGTAGCTAGCGTGTCACATTCCTTAATTTTATGCAGTCCTGTGTTAGTAATGGCACATTTTTTACGAGACATTGCTAGCAGAGTGAATGCTAACGCTGTCAGATTAGCGCGATTCGCACAGATGGCGGGCTCCAGAAACGCTGCGTTTACTGGTCTAATGAGATCGGCATGGCAGGCACTTCCGTAGCAGCCAGTATCCATATTTATGGTGGTTTAATTGGTTAGGTGGGGATGTTAGTTTGAATTACATGATGAATGTATAAATGTTTTGGGAATACTGGCACAAACACAGTATAGACATCACTAAGCCCCCCAGTGAGCTCTCCAGTGAGAGTCCTGTATTCATGTTGGGTTCATTTGGTCTTCTTCAGGACAAGAAGTGGATACTGAATCACGAAGACGTCATATTGGGAGAGCTTCTGGGGAAGGTATTGACCTTCATCTCAATCCTATAAAGACCAAACACTGTACAAGTAACAAAATTGTTATATCAATAAAAGCATCAATTTAAGTAAATTTAAACGTATGTGTTGATAAATTGTATTGCCTGTATCTGTTTTTTAAATAAATAAATGTAAAAAGGGGCAGCACAGTGTTGCAGTTGTTAGCACTGCTGCCTCACAGCAAGAAGGTCCTGGGTTTGATCCCAGGTCCTTTCTGTGTGGAGTTCGCACGCTCTCCCTGTGTTCACATGGGTTTTCGCCAGGGGCTCTGATTTCCTCCCACAGTCCAAAAGCGTGCAGGGTAGGGTGACTGGTGTATCTAAATTGGCCCTGTAGTTGTGTGCATGTGAGTGTGGCTGTGTGAGTGAGTGCGCCCTGTGGTGTGTTGGTTCCTGCCTGCACCCGTTGTTCCCTGGATAGACTCTGGGCCCCCTGTTTTCAGTTGTACTTTTATGGGTTTTATAGGAACCTTTTTGGTTGTTCTGAATAAAAGACACACATTTTGCATGGCACAATGTTCACATGGTACATTACATGTTGTAGTTTGCTTTATCATGCAAGATTCCTCATGGTATCTTTTTTTAAATTGTGGCGGTGTTCTTAGGGGAACTTTGGAGAAGTATTCAAAGGGACGCTGAAGGACAAAACTCCCGTGGCGGTGAAGACCTGTAAGGAGGACCTGCCCCAGGAGCTGAAGATCAAGTTCCTGTCCGAAGCCAGGTGTGTGTTTGTACTTGTACAAGCATTTAGAACATAAGAACTATACAAATGAGAGGAGGCCATTCGGCCCATCGAGCTCCCTTGGGGAGAACTTAACTAATAGCTCAGAGTTGTTCAAATCTTTTCTAGCTCTGATTTAAAGGAACCCAAGGATTCAGCTTGCACTATGTTATCAGGAAGACTATTCCATACTCTGACTACACGCTGTGTAAAGAAGTGCTTCCTTAAATCCAGTTTGAAATGTTCTCCCGCTAATTTCCACCTATGGCCACGAGTTCTTGTATTTGAACTAATGCTGAAGTAACTACTGTATTTGGTTGAACAGCATCCAAACCTGTTAGAATCAGCCCTCAAACCCCTCAGTCTCCTTTGCTTGAGGCTGAACAGATTTAGCTCAACTAACCTTTCCTCGTATGACATTCCTCTAAGACCAGGAATTATTCTTGTGGCCCTACGCTGCACCTTTTCTAAGGCCGCAATGTCCTTTTTAAGATATGGTGACCAAACCTGCACACAATATTCTAGGTGAGGTCTCACCAAGGAATTGTATAATCTTAGCATTACCTCCCTTGACTTAAACTCCACACACCTGGAGATATACCCCAACATCCTATTGGCCTTTTTTATTGCTTCCCCACACTGGCGAGAATGAGAATGAGAATGAGCATCAACATACACACCAAGGTCTTTCTCATAATCAGCTACCTTTATTTCAGTTGGTCCCATAAAATACCTGTACTTTATATTTCTGCTCCCTACATGGAGTACCTTACATTTGTCTATGTTAAATTTCATCTGCCAGGTATCGGCCCAGTCACTAATTAAATCAAGATCCCGCTGTAGCTGCTGAGCCGCTAGTTCAGTATCTGCTACACCACCCACCTTGGTGTCATCTGCAAATTTCACCAGTTTACTGTATATATTGGTGTCTATATCATTTATGTAAATTAGGAACAATAGGTGTCCTAAAATTGAACCCTGCGGTGCCCTACTATGAACGCAGGCCCACTGTGACATTGTGCTTCTAATAACTACTCGCTGCTTCCTATCTGTTAACCAGTTATCAATCCAGGTTGCTACAGTTCCTAAAATACCTGTCGCTTTGAGTTTAAGTGAGAGCCTGTTGTGGGGGACAACATCAAAATCCTTTTGGAAATCTAAGTAGATGACATCATAGGCCTTCTTATCATCAACTTCCTGAGTAGCTTCCTCAAAAAAAAAATGCTGCATGATGATACTGAGTGGCTTCTGTATATTGAAAATTTGTGCCCAAGATGTGTCAGGGAAAAGCCAGATGCATGCTAACCCTAGTGGCAGTGGCCCAAAACCATAAAAACCATTGCTAGTCCATCAAACCCCAAAGGAAAGCCACAGAAACACCTCATCAAGTAGTGAGGAATTCTTTTGCCCTCCCACATCCCGCTCTCCATGAGACACACAGATAGCTGAGAGTGAAGTTTGGGGGTCACAGCACAGCCAACATCCAGTGCTCCTGGAACAATGGTGACATCATTCTGCCGACACTGGGATTCAAATGGGCCACCATCAAGTCAGAGTCCTGACCCGCTGGGCCGCACACTTTTTGTAGACAGGTGCAGATTTGTCGTTTCTGGCCCCACTGAAGAAGTTACCCCCCCACACACACACACTCACTCACTCACTCACTCACACACACACACACACACACACACACACACAATGTTTCAAAACTTAAATAGCGTGTAAAGTCATAGCTAGATGGTTAGCAGAACACAAATGCATGTTTTGAGTAGCAGCATGCACCACCATTGTCTGTAGTTTTGGCTACAACGTTGTTTGTAATAGCTCAGCATTGTTTATTATTCTTATTTGTTTTTATATATATTTTTAAAACAGGATCCTTAAGCAGTATGATCATCCGAACATCGTGAAGCTGATCGGTGTCTGCACGCAGCGGCAGCCAATTTACATCGTCATGGAGCTCGTTCCAGGTACCTCCAGCACACTGTAACTCTCCCCCAAATGAAAAGTGCTAATCCCTCGGCAGGTGAGTGAGTAGTGGCAGGGGATGTAATCCAAAGGCGAAGCAGGCAAGGCACAGCATTAGCATGGAGAGGATGGTGCTGTATAGCTTATTAAACACGAATGTTATTGAAAGAGTATTTGGCTGATTTAATTAGTACAACCCGTTAGCATAATGAGTTTGCTCTCGCAAGCCTGTCTGCCTGTCAAAATATGATTATGCGGTTGGTACGCATGTGGTACAATCTAAATGTATTAAATTTAGTCATGCAGGAGGTTTTAAAAGTTGTCAGATTAGTATATGGTCTTCTACATTAAAAAATCTCCAAATGGCAAATGTTGCACGCATATGTAGTGACGATAAATTCCACGTTCTCTCACTAGGGGGCGACTTCCTGTCATTTTTACGTAAGAAGAAGGAAGACTTGAAAACGAAACAGCTGGTGAAGTTCGCTTTAGACGCCGCTGCAGGGATGGCGTACCTGGAACTGAAGAACTGCATCCATAGGTATCGTGAGTCATTACAGAGAACTTAGCAATGTTTTATATAGCAACCCTATTTTCAGTTGTTTCTCACAACATGCAAAGATACAGTACATAGTTGTGACACTGGCATTATTAGCACCACTCGGTAACCGGTTGTGGAGGAAAATATCCAAGCCAAGCTCGTCTTTTATGACAATTCCGAATATTTCTGCTTGTAGCTTCCAGCATAGTCTCCAGGCCCCCTGAACCAGCACAGGTGGTTCAAGTGGGTACAGAAAATTTGCGGACTGACTGACTTTCTGACTTGTTCTGTTGATCTTCAGCTCAACTGCATGGTCTGAACATTTGCGGGGGGAAAATAGCTGTGTAAGATAATAACGGACGGCAAGAATAAAAAGCCAGTGTGAAAACAGGATATTTTATAGTCTAATATTATTATACTTTTATATTTTATAGAATATTTTATAGAAAATCTGCATTGAAGACTCCCAGGGTCACTGTAAACTCTCGGTTTTTGCCTAAATCAATGTCTCATTTTGAAGGTTTTAGCATTTGAGGCTTTATTAGGCGTCTCTTCGTAAAACTACAGAAACGGTCATTTCTTTAGTCTGAAGCATATAAGTGGTCCCTGGTCAGGTTGGTAGTTTGACGGGAGCTTTCTGGTGACTCACCTGTGCTCGCCGTCGAGGCGACAGCTTGACGCGTTTTAACCTAAAATGCTTTTCGGGTTCTAAGGGCATCAGGTTCAGCTTGAAATGTTCCGGTAACCTTCGGGAATGTTTAATCGAATGTCAGCGTGATGGATTTCATCCCGTAAGGATATTGAATGTTTTAATGTTGTAATGCATGTTTTCGAGCCAAAATTTGGTCTTGAGGTATTTGGGTAAAAGCCAACAGTGAAGCGACGGGCAGGGTGTGACCTTGAGATCTTGGTGGTGGTGCCTCTTAAAAAAAAAAAAAAAGTCTGCCATCTGGGATATTCTAAGCAGTGCTTATTTTATAATAGGGAGCTGTGTAGGCATTTAATAGATCAGATGTGAATGTGATGCATCTTTTTCAGTGACTGTTATACAGTTGGATAAACACAAGGCCTTGTTTTCTGTCGTGTCTGTGTGTATGTTCTAGAGATTGGCATTGGGAAGATTTGAGTGCAGCAATATGATCTTAACCCTTTTGATCTTTGGGTTTTGGCCAAATGGTTCATCTGTCATCCATCATCTGTCACTGTTGTGGGCAGGAGAGTACCTTCACACACAAACATACACAGAGTTCATGGTTATAATTAAAGTACCTTGATATGAGCACTGCCCCGTTAAGCCTTAAAGCGGCAGATTTGTTGTGCGATTTTTGCCTTCATCAGCATGAATAATGATATTAAAAGCAGCCACTCGCTCATGTATGAGTGGCATCTGTTTTACATGTCTGTTACCTTTATCTCTCAGAAAATAATCTTTCTACAAAGCACTGTGTTGTTATCCCGTTGCTCTGGACAAATCCTCCGAGCGATTTGGTAATATTATTGTGGGCAGTGTATGGGTTGGGTTGCTGTGCCTATGATTGGAAGGTCGCTGGTTCCACCGTTGGGCCCCTGAGCGAGGCCCTTTACCCCCAATCACTCCAGGGACTGTCTGTCCCTCCTTTCTCAAAAAAAAAAATGCATAGTGTTTTACATCAAAGCATCTGCTCAATAAATAAATACTCAAATTTTGAGCATAGTTTGAAGACCTGTGCACTGACCATATGCTTAAAAGTCATCATTATTAACCTGAAAAAAATACCTTTATTAGCAGTATTAGCTCCTTCATGAGTCCTGCAGGCTGTTCGCTTCTGTCCTTGCCCTCAGTGGTTGACAGTCCCTCTTTGTCACTTCAGAGGTGATTTTTACAGAGCCGAAATTACATTGTGGCCATCGATCTCTCTGCAGGGACCTCGCTGCAAGGAACTGTCTAGTGGGAGACAGCAACCTCCTGAAGATCAGTGATTTTGGGATGTCGAGACAGGAAGATGATGGGATTTACTCCTCGTCAGGCTTAAAGCAGATTCCCATCAAGTGGACTGCACCTGAGGCGTTAAATTACGGTAATGCCAAGGTTGTGATGTGTTGTTATTGCACAGGTAACATCTGATCGCCTCCCACTGGCTAGAGCATTTACAATGTTTAATTGTTCTGTAGTATTATGTTATGTAGTATTTCAGGTTAGTGCAAATAGGTGTTGGGTAAAGATTTTGGGAGGGAATTCAAGGCAGACATACTGGTTCAGTTCCCAATAACAGCAATAAGAAGGCAAACATAAGAAAGTAAACATAATTTGCAGACGGTTCCCGAGTTTACGATGATCCTTGTTACGATATTTCGACTTTCAGATGGATATTCCAGTCCCATTCTGTTTTTCACTTTCAGTACATGACTCAATAAATTGCATGAGACTTTATTATAAAATAGACTTTGTTAATGATTTTGCCCAACTGTAGGCTAATGTAAGTGTTCTAAGCATGTTTAAGGTAGGCTATAGATTAGATTAGATTGACTTTATTAATCGCACAATGGGGAAATTCCTTAGAAACAGCAGCAATAATAAAAAAGACAGTATAATAGGATCCATAGGATCAGCAAAAATAACAATATAGGAACAATATAGACAATAAAAACAATAGAAAACAATTTCTAAAACTGTATAAATATATAAGTAAAAATATAAAGAAAAAAACATATACACAATGCTAGGTATATGGATGAACAGCTGCTGAATATATATATGCATACATATACACTGTATATACATACATACATACACACACACACACACACACACACACATATACATAAAGCATATATATATATATATATATATATATATATATATATACACACACACACACACACACACACACACACACACACACACACACACACACACATATCATAGCCTATAGGCTAGCCTATGATGCTTGTTAGCTTAGGTGTATTGTGCCTTACGATAGGTTTATCAGAACGTAACCCCTTCGTAGCCTGGGGAGCATTTGTGTATGTCTATATGCACATGTATCGTTATGCCTGATATAAAGCTAGTTTATCTTTTCAGCCACTAAAACGGCGTGTTCTGATTTGGCGTTATATCTGAAACGCATTAAATTTGACGTTATACCTGAAGCTACCGTGTCGCCTGTGAGTAGCTAAACAAATGGGTATCCGGCTGTTTGTGTCGGTAGGGAGATACAGTTCAGAAAGCGACGTCTGGAGCTATGGGATCCTCCTGTGGGAAACATTCAGTTTGGGAGTCTGTCCCTACCCAGGAATGACCAACCAGCAGGCCCGGGAACAGGTGGAGAAGGGTGAGTGCTACCGACCATGGTGTAAAATGATGAAAATGCTGATCTCACGTTTGTTCGTCATTAAATTGTGATGCATCTTTCATCTCAAGTAGCAACTATATTTGTTCATAATTTGTACTTTGGTAGTAACTGAGTTATTACTAAGTGTTTGTGCCCCATCAAGTAAAGTGTTACCCATTATATATTTTACACCAGCGTAAAGCTTAAATCTATAAGCAATCTTCCATTAGCTTTAAACGTAAAGCAAACAGCACTTTGGAAAGAAAAGAAACATTTTTCTAAACACATAAGGTTCTTCACTTTTGCTTTTTTCTGCAATTATTATTCTCTTCCAAAGAATGATTGCACACATTTTGAGAATTAACCTGGGGTTTCACTGCAGAAGTCGGGTAGACCATCTTGTCTCCTGCATTTTCAAATGGCTAAGCAGTTAAACAGTTTACTTGCTTGTGTCTATTACAAACAAACAACTGTGACCGCAGTGACCCTGACAGGATGAATAATTCACCCCACTTTGAAAAATTCTTTCTGAGGAGAAAACGCTGCCATTTTAGGCGACATTTAAGGCCCCGTAGGCATGGTGAGTGCATGCCAGGTGACAGTGACACAGTGTTTCTGCTCACGCAGGTTACCGGATGTCCTGTCCCCAGAAATGCCCTGAGGAGGTCTACAAAATCATGCAGAGATGCTGGGAATACAAACCGGAAAACCGGCCCAAGTTCGCCGACATACAGAAAGAACTGGCCACCATAAAGAAGAAGTAGGAGCAGGGTAATGGATGATGGCAAGACGGCTAGGAGCACACCCCCCCACCCCCTGCATCCTCGTACCCATGACCACGACCCTGTGCCATCGAATGGTCAGCCAGGAGCCACGTCGTGTCTGAACCCGCGGCCCACTCGTCTGCTTTCCTGTCAGGGCACAGAGGGCACCCCACTCATCATACTGCCAAATATCCCAGAATTCATTGCGAATTTCCCATCCTTCAGCTCTTCAGACTATAAGTACTTTTACCGAATACTGCAGCGTACCAACTGCCAGCAGCGGCGCCCCCTGGTGACAGGGCCTCACTCATATCTCACGGTAGATCTGTGTCATTCCCGCCACATTGCGTACAACTGATCTCTGCATCTCCCATCAAGTGGGTTTGCTGAAACACTGATCAGTCCACGGTCTGGCTGCTTCACCCCCCCCCCCCTGAAAAGGAGTCATGCAGCCAGGCAGCGTACCGGAGAAGCCGTGACAGCGCTCCTTTACATTCAGGTTTCTTGAATCCACGGCACAGTCTTGTGTGTGTTTGTCATGTTTAAAAAAAACTATCAGCTTTCATGCAACTAAGTTATTGCAGCACATGAAATCATCCAGGAAAAGAAAAAAGAAGGAGAGGGTGTTTGAGGCTCGTCTGCTCTGATGCAAATCAAAATGTGCTCTGATGCGTTTTATGGTAGGAAGAATTGGTTACAGTTTACATTTTTGGACTTGTATGCTGCACAGTCAGGACTGTGGAATCCTGAAAAAAAATGTCCATTTTTGAAGAGTGATATAAAAGGTGATACATTTGAGGATTGGCCGAAATGTGAATATCCATCAGACACAGTTACTGACAAAAAAAGAATCCGAAGAAACACAAGGTGAAACTGACAACTCAGACAGGCTTGCTGCTGTGATATGTCTGTTAAAAGAGATCATTTGTATTTTAAAATATGTCACGGTAGCTGAGGAGACGTGTCTTGATTCTGGTTTATGTACATTCCAGCTGTGAAGGTAACAGCATAACTATTTTGCCAGGCTGTCTCAGCTTTAAACAGCTCCCTCACGGATAGTGTTTCCCCTGTCTGTTTTGTACACCTCATCCTACTCTGACATTATATGCAAATGTTGTATCCCACCCTGCTGTAAATAGAAAACGTGTTTTGTCTGGCCGATTTAATGACTGTAAACGTTTCTTGGTTCGGTGGCTTGTGGGAATTTTACTTGCATAAAACTCTTCTGAGAGCAGAAGGAACAATGATTGGTTCAGAGAGATAACCAGTTAGATTAGTGATTGGTTTGTTCCTGCCTTTTCTAGTTTCTTGGACCCACCTCCTGTAGAATCTGATTGGTTATCTCCCTGGACCAATCATTTTTCCATCTCCCCTCAGAACATTTTTGTGTAAGTAAAACTCCAATGAGTGTTTAGGGTGCATGCCAACATCATCGTCATCATTTAGGAGATGTTTTACTTTCCCCTGATGCATGCAGCTTGAAAGGACAAGATTTGACTTTTGTAGGGTGATTAAACAATACATCTAATTTAATTAATTAGCTTTACATGGACTGAGTCCTAATGTCCTACACATTTGCCATACAACCTGTAGCTATTAAAAGCCATTCGCTTTAATGTCTTTTTTTGAGATGCAGGACTGTGAAAACACAAACCAAAAAAAGGTTTCACTTACATGGGTCTCAAGACCAGTGGGTGACCCAGGGCTGAAATTTCACTGTAAACGTTTCTCCTGTATGTAGATTGTATGCTGAAATAAAAGTGCAAACCAGTGAGGTCGACCTGTGATGGATTTTTAGTGGAATTACCCCAGAAATAGTAACTTCCCGACTATTAGGAGTATACCGGAAAGTTTCCCAGTCAGAGCAGACAGGCATTTTAGCCATACAAGATATCAACATGGATACAGGAATGACCTCAGCTGCCAGGGAAATGTTGCATTAAAGTCAGTGATTTAATAACAATCCATTGTGTCTGTGTGCTAACAGGAGAGCATTTTACTGTTACCGCCACACGTTTCATAAGTCAGGGGCCAATGACATTTTGCAGCCAATATAAATATTTGTATATGTGTAAACATGATAGATCCTGTAGTTTGTTTTAAATATGTAGGTTAAATGTTATCCTAATAGATTTCTGTCATGTTTCAGCTCTTCTTTTTTTTTTTTTTTACTATGGGTTTTCTCTTTAAACTGTCCAAAAAAATCAGACGGTGACATCGACAAGGACTGTTTGTAATAAAGGATGTAGTGAGATGAAGTGAATGCAGAGTGACTTGTCTGCAGTGTAATGTTTGACATACTGTCTCAGCATACTGAATGTAAGCACTTTTACAGTACCTGTACCCTTTGACCAATTTATCACAGCCAAATACATACTAATAACATTGGGAGTGCCATTAAACAATAAAAGAATCTAACCAGTACAGCATTTATGTCTACAGTTGTATACGGAAATGCTGTGCTCTTTTCTTCCACGATTATGTTGTGAAGTTGTGAGCACAAGAAGGGCATGAAACCATTATTTTTTACTTGCAACGATCCCGTCAAATGCAACTCGTCCAGTGAATGCATTGCTGACTGGCTGTGCTGTTTAACATACAATGTTTTTCAGACAAATGTAGGTGTTTTTTTAATTGCATTATTTATTTTGGAATAAAATGGTGGTTACCAACGTTAATTGGATCTAACAGGTGAAATGTCTTACAGTAGATAACAGGAATTTGCACAAGGATTCCATGAATTGGGATAGTCACGACTGGTCTGACATATCTCTGCTGGCTTCTGGGTGACGATTGAGTTTTTAAAATAAAGGCATTTTAAAGTTCTCGGTAAAACATTAGAGTTGTCAGATTGCTTTAGAGTTTATAGCGTATTTTCTTTTTGGTAAGATGGTGCTTTGTGTCAGAGTGCTCAGTCATGCAGTTTCAAAGCACTACTGCTTGCAGCAGAAATGCTTTTACTGCTTTACAAAAGTCACCTTTCACACCAGTAAAATAAATATTGGAAATATATAACTACTGTTATATATGCTGTTTAAACTCTTCATCAGCTACATTGTCAAGATTGTTCTGATAATGATTTTATTCTACTAATTCCACTGATGGCCACTAATCCGATTCAGTCTAATCCAAATTACTTCTGTTCATACTGTACCAGGATTGATACGGATTAAAATGCAGCTGGCACCGCTTCGTTTTGTTGCCATTCCCTGCAATATTATCACGCCATGTATGGTAATCTTCCCAAATAAGTCTTGTCATTGATTTTAGACTCGCAGGCCTTTCTTACTTTAGTTTATATGGACAATCATTAATGCTTAAGCAGCTTAGTCCCTCCTGTAACTTGTCAAAGTTTTATTTGACAAGCGTAGCGTGTATGCACTTACAGACCTGTGACATCCTCAAAAATAATCAAATGGTGCTGTACTATCAATGAGGCATACTTTATTACTTTATTAAGTTTTTGAGTGCAGGCTTATGGAGCAGAAAGCCTCCTTCGCCCCCGCCCCCGCCCCCGCCCCCGCCCCCCATGTTGACGCAGGAGACTGCAAAGAGAAAACAGGCTGTTGTTTTGCTGTGAAAATTGGATGGTTGTAATAAGTAGGTCTGTTATCTTTTGCGTAGTACTGAATAAGTCGTGACTCCTGAATTCACTGTAATAGAGACCCGTCAGGGTCCCACAAAGCTGTGTTGAGATCTACTGTGTTAAGTTCGAGATTAAGTACTTACTTTAGGACCTGTTGCCAAATAATTCAAAGAAAAGCTAGGTAGAGACCCTTTCATGTAAGAGTGCACTTTTTACAGGCCTTCAGTTATATCTCGTATTTTATGGTGAGGAAGATTTTCAGAAAAATATAATGCATCCAATATCCTGGAAACTGACCTGTCAGCATAAGCATTTCACCTTTTGGGGGGGATTTCTCACCTGTTCCGTGAGTTTGTTCATCGTTGACATTTGAACTGCTGAACGGGGTCTCATTTCACACCCTGATCCCCACGGGCACATCTAGCATCTGCTGCTTGGTCCAGCAGCCGAAGGCACGGCGCCTGTGTGTGATGCGCATATCGAGTAGATGGTTCCGGGCTGGGGGGCCTTGCGGGGGAGGGTGTTTAGAGGAAAATAGCATGGAAACCTGCTTCTTGTGCTGTAATCGGGAGGTGTTACTTTCTGTTGAGCTCTCTCTTGGGTCTACTTCCCTACTGTAGTACACCTCCGATTTAAAGAGAACAAAACACTGTTGATTTAAGTGCAATGCATGGGTATTTTTTTTAAGATATCCAGATGGCAAAACATAATATCACCTGGGACATTGTAGGAATAATGTACATAATTACCCTTCTTTTATTAAATTTATCTGGCACCTGTGTGTTATGTCCCTAAGCCTATGTTTTCTTTAATCATCATGCAGATTCATTCTAAGGGTTCTTCTTGTCACCATACTATTCCATTTTTTCTTGAGGGAAATTGATGGTTGGGAAAATGTACATATGTTTATTTTGATAAGGTTTTTCAGTGTTAAGCTTTTTTCCTTCCTAAAATAAGATCCCTACACCAGCTGAATCTGAATGTCCTTTAATATATTTTCCCAACATTCTTGGCAAAAAAAAAAAAAAAAAACCTTTGTACATTGTACAAATGTCGGCCTATTATGGTTTGTGGAAATATGAAGCCAGCAACTAATTTTGTTGTTTGGGTCCAGAGCCACAACAGTATTTATAAGAATAATTTAACTGTTAATTTCATTGATATAACAAATTGGTTTTGGCCACTAAGGGTAAGCATGCATCAGAGGAGTGCCTGCATTACGTTTGTCATGCACACTACCGCTTCTCAGGCCAATGAGGCATTTCGGTGACGAGGCAGTCACTGCAGTTACGTAGCTTTCATTTAAGGTAGTTGACATGTTTTACCGCCCTTTGATGTTGCTCAACGATGACGTATGACCATATTGTCGTTTAGAGACTAACATTCGTTAAGACTTGTCACCTTGGTTCACAAACACCAACTTGCTGTTATTCAGGATTAGTTTCCAGAAATAAAAGCGTAACTTAATTTGATGCAGATAATTCCAAGTTGATACTGACACTTTTACACTCCATGTTACAATTCACTTACACTTCACTGTTAAACATTGCTGCCTTCTTAAAAATGTAATTGTATAAAATATATACTAAAGCTATTTTCAGATGTAATTTTTCTTAAATACTAATCGTTTTAAAAAGAACACTAATAGTTTTTACACGCTTTTCTAGTGCTGTCAAATTTCCTGCTCATTTTCTCCATAGTGATTAATAATTGAATGGGCAGTCAAAGTAAAGAATATTTGACATGCACATCCTGGCTCTAGTTGGATGAATGAGAGGCACAATCACTTTTGGGGGAATATAATGATTTATTCTTATTGGTTTTGCTGAGATTTGATGCTGTATTTCAGTCCCTTTTAAAATTCAAATCTGACAGACACATCTGATATCACCTGCCTGTGAGTGAAAACAATTGTGGACAATATCAGAAACCACTAATTAAATCTTTGTTTTAACATTTTCCCAGATTGTATTCATAGCCTTTTGTATTACTTTGTACAGTTTCTCTTGTTGTTAATCCATTAAAGTATTTGCCACTATTTGTGATTTGTCATGTTTCAGTAACCAAACTGTAGTTACTGGTAAATCTTTTAATGAATTTCATATGTGATTGTGTATTTGAAGCAGAATTTAACTACAGAAATGCATATACAGTAGCTATTGACAGTAGTAGTACAATTTACATGTAAAAAATATAGCTGTGATTCATTTTGGCTATAGACTGTCTGGGTGTGGCCTTAAGGAACCATGCATGAAATTAAGTACCTCAATGCCAGACCCCTCTTACACAAATAGCGTATCGCTACAATTCACTTACCGTATACACGCTGTGATTCTATACAGAGGTCAACATATTGAGCCTTAATTTTAATTTAGCAATACATTTTAATTACGACCAAAGAGGTTTTAATGAGCATGAGGGTAAATATTTAAAGGAAACCATCTGCATTTTAACATAAAAATACAAGCTTTGTTCCATTTATTAATGTTCAGGTTCAGGAAACAGGCTGTGGAAATGACAAATTAACTGGTCATGCTTATTTGTAAAAAATGAGAACATTTACAGTTACTGAAAAAAAAAATACCAGACATTTACTGCAGTTGTAGACTAGTTATTAATGAGTATGCATTAAACACAAATATGGCGATGTCTTAAGAGTTAACATTTTGGAATGCAAGACTTTTTTTTTTTTTTTTTTAAACACACTGTACAATCCATGCACCTGACAAAAAGGCAGATAGGCTTGCATTACGTGGTTGCATTTTTTTATTCCACTGCTTAGCACTTTACAAATTATATACACCCCCCCCCCCCCCCCCCCAAGTGCTAAGACCACAAGAAACCAGTCCTCCTTGTTCAGGCCTATTTCTTGTGACGTTTTTATGAAACAAGTCAAGGCAAGTGTGTGTACAGCCAGGCATAGCCTAAAAACAGCGCAATACACTGCCAGACGGTGGAGCTGTGCCGAAATCTGAAACAGAACCAAATCCAGGGTATCGATTAACGGTTACTGTAAAAACCGTAACAGGAGTCACACACAGCTTCGTAAGTTTGATCCGTTGTATCTTTACAATTGTAAGTCTGAAGATAATACTGGAGGAAGCTTGGGGGCATTCAGCAATCACGTGTGGCACATTTGTCTTCCAGCGGAAGCACGCTTTCCCCAAACGAGTCCTTGGTCAGACAGTCACTTCACTACACACTCCCACACCAGACGAAACTACAGTACAGCCACCAGACAGCAAAACCGATCCAACAACATAAAAATGTATTCATGCCCCAAACTGGCCAGAAATAACGATCTAAAGCCTTCATTTCACACTGAAGCCAGAATCACTTAGTAAATTAGTAGAATAATGTTACATAATAAGCAGTGCACTGGTCTACAGACAGTTTAGCACATTAAATACAGAGTGGTTGGTCTGATCCTGCTGTGTAGTTCAGTGCAGTAGAATCAGTTTAAGTTTGTTATTTTTCACATTTGTATGACTGATACAATTTTGGAAGAATGTCTACAGTATGTTCTGTATTTCCATTTACTCTATAAAAATAAAAGCTGTGCAGGCTGATTCGTTTGGGTCCTCTAAAAAAGGACATGTCCCTGTTTCTTTGTTAACGTCAGTCTCAGTAATTCACAGAAGCCAGCAAATCTTTTGCGTTCTGTCACTTAATGAGCAGGAGTAGCTTAGAATGGGTCGTTCATCGTGTCCCTGCCGTGCTGTGGTCCGATGGCGGCGCCTCGTGATCAGACACAAAGGATGTTTGGACCGGGGCTGCTGGAGGGCCAGGCGTCAGGACGTGCCGACACACAGGACAAGTTCCCGACTAGGGGAAGACAGGGCAAAGGTCCAACTCAGCAGCCAAAGCTGGCACGTCACCAGTCACCTGGAAGCTTCAGCGCCATCAGCACAGTCACTTTGCCTCTGAATATTTAAATATTGCGTAATACCATCATTCTTTATATAATGGCCCACAAACAGAGGTCAGTGATATTCAAGGCAATATTTGATCAGTCAGATGTTTATAAGCCTACAACTGAGACATAATATGGTCACCTAAGGGCTAAATGTTCAGAGGAGCTTACTGACCAAAAATGCCTTTAAAATTATCTTGCATACCATGTTGAATTCATTATAAAAGGTCTGAGCAATTAACATACTGAGGAGTCCATGTTTATAAAAACGTCTGACTGCTTATCATAGTCAGGGTCACAGAGTGTGTTTAGACAGTTTTTTCCCCCAATGCATATCATCACGATAATGAAAATGCACACAGACCCCTCCTCCCTCCACACGTTGACAGTAGAGAGACGTAATTATGCAGGAAAGAGGCTGATGTCGCAGCTGTCTGCTGCTGAAAGACCTGATATCACACCAAACGGGCGAGCAGCATGAACACACAGCTGGACAGGAATGCGCCGGGTCAAGGAGATGCCGTACCTTCTGCAGCCACAGCGTCACGCACCTCCGGTGAAACGCGTGCCGGCACGGCAGCTCCGTCACAATCTCATCTTTGACGTACTCGCTGCAGCAGATGGCGCAGCACTGCTCTTTGCCTGTAGGGGAGGCAATCTGACGTGAGTGATTTCCGGTCTGCAGCTGTTACAGGATGTGGAATCAGGCCCCGGATGTGTAACGGCGCTAATGGCAATGTTTAGACGTAGGGCAGGCCGGCATCCAGCCGCCATTGGGGCCACCCAGGAAAGGGGCCCAAGGTGGGGGGCGGTTGTACGGGAGCCTGATAGAAGGTTATACTGAACCATAATCATACGTTGTGATCTATGACATGTCAGTCATTGGTATCACCCAAAGCTATCCATTACTTACTGTCAAGGGAATGTCAAACATGATTTATGCTGTGGAAGTTTTAAAACACCCCCCCCCCCCCACCATCCCCCACCACCACCACCCACCCAACACCTACGAACACGATGGTCAGTTTCTCCAATGTACTTTCAGGTATGGCTGACATCCAAAGGTTTCCCACAGACGGGGACTCGCACTGTGGTCCAGCAGAGACCCACCGTGACAGTCCTCCATCACAGTGATGGGGGGCAGGCAGTCGATGACGTCGTCACTGGCGGGTGGGTGAGCTGGCTCCACGTCCATCGCCAGGGACTCCAGGTGCGCCAAAGCCACCTTCGGAAGGAGCCGAGGCATTTACACACATACAGGACCTCAGATGCACCCTTGTTTGTCTTTCCGGAGAGAAAACTTCGATGGACATTAAAAGCAGTTCAGCCTGCTCTATGTCAACATTAAGATATTTTGAAAACCAGAGGCACTCGTTTTGTAATCAACTGACCTTAAAATAACAGATGTTGGCCTGTAATATTTACCTGTTAAGAATTATTTGCAGAAAGACTCAAGCATCAGAATGTCTAATGCTGTTTACCATTAGGAGCTCTGATAGCCTTATTACGAGTGCCTTCTTTCAGTGTTGTGCTATTCTACTGGGCTCAGACCCCCCCAGGCGGCCTGTACCTCCATGGCCTGTGCCAGCCGCTCCTCCAGAGCCATGTATGTCAGCAGCTGTGGATCCACGAAGGAGATGGCCTGTGCCATGCCAAAGCCGTCCCCTAGGTCATCGAGCCGCCTGCGGTCAAAACGTCCGGCTCATGTACATCATAAAGTTAAAGCCAATGGGTACACCATTAACCAGAGAGTAACTATACTAACCCAGTACACTAACCCAGAAACAGTCGGAGGACATTGGAGGGAGCAGAGCAGCCCATTATACATGGAAATCAGTCTGGCAAAAAACAAGCCCAAAAAGAGAAATTCCCATACATTTCAATAAAATAAACTAGTTCTTTGCTAGTATTGATTCACCGTTGTTCAGTTTTTTTTCCCCCCAATAGGTCTTTCATCTACAGCTATAGTCTCCGCCAAGTACTTCCATTCCCACCAGAATTGTAATCAGAGGAATTGCTATGTCAGTGCCCCCTCAGCAGGTGGCGCCCTAGGTGGCTGCCAGTATCGCCTAATGGGCTGACCAGCACCACCCACAGTTTGCTCCACGCCACGCAGCAGGCTATTACCCACACATTGTAATGTTTTCTTTTTCTTATCAAAAAAAAAAAAAAAGCATTTCAACCATTTAACAAAATAAATGTAAGTATAGTAACAAGACCAGTGAGCTATTGATAAAATTTTCCTTCAGCAAATTCTTGGCATCTATACCATATATAGCTCCACACAGAAGCAAAATAATGTGATGAACTGAACTTGTTTCTCTAGGCATAAATGTCACAGCACTGTAATTTAATGGGGGGGGGACTTCACAGCTTACAGCTGGTTTTTAGCAACTCATTTTCTTGATGGCGAAGCTTCTAATGCAGGACAGAATGGGCTCTGAGATCAACTTGTAATGTCTGAGCGATTCCAGATGGTTTTCCGCTGTCGTCCTGGCCTCGGGGAAGCCAACCCAGGAGGCTTCCAGAAAAACGCCCACGTATTTCAAACATGAAGGACTCTCAGCAGAGTCACCGACGCGTCACTGCGCACAGAAAGCAGCCTGCGCTGAGCCTTTGTCCTCTTCAGGGGACACACTGACTCATTTTAGCGCATTAATGTAAATGTGATTTTATATTTGCCCCTACAGAGGCTCATTAATTTTCCCTTTTAGCTTAAGTGGGAACACTAAGTGCCGCCTGTTCAATCAAATCGCCGGCCTGCGGGTGTGAATTTCAAGCCTGGCTGACCACCAGGTCCAGCAAGCAAGGAGGGGTGGAGAGGGCACCCTAGCCAATTTAGGGATTCATTTAAGATGATTTGTTTACAATTTAATACTTTGACATCTCCATACATGTCTGACCAGTACTATGCACAGCAATTGCACCACAAACGTTTATGCGGGAAAGTTGGATATAAATTCCTATGTGAATGGACACATTAGTGCTATAATAAAATTTATCTCCAGAATGCATTTCCTTTCACTGAATGCCAGGAACTTCAGGTTTGAGGGCCCATAGTTGACGACAAACAGTTACTACACTAAATAATACATTTGTTCCTTATATAGGAGATGTTTAGTTCTGCTAACCAGCTAGCTGCAATCTTCTGATGCTACTCATGAGCCATTTAATTTATTAAATTATTAATGTTTATTGGGGGTGACTTTTTGATTGGGGCCCCAGAAACCACAAACCGGGCCCCAGAAACCAGAAACTGGGCCCCAGTGCGCAGGTTATAGGCAAGAAGGGATTCCTCTCAGCTGTATAAATCACAGACCTCCACTCCGCGTCCAGATCCTCGCTCACACTGGAGTCATCCTCCAAGTTGTTGTTCCCGTCGAGCATAAAGAGCCCCGGGTGAACGAAGCGGCTGGGGGCATCGGCCTCCTCGTCACTGCTGCTACTGCTACTGCTGCTCGCTGCCCCCTCGTGGTACGGAGGCCAGGGGAGCTCACCTTCCTCCAGTGCTGATTGGTCCCTGCAGAATGTCACATGATCCCATTAAAACAGATGAGCAGACTGTAAAGGTGCATCCGTGCCAAAAATTCAAATACCCAGACATAATTATGCCTATTATGCTAATAAATTAAAAAAAAAAAAAGCAAACATGCTGCTGGTCTCCCACCAAGCTATGGAATAAGCTGTGAATAACAGGCCCTGCTGTTAGAACGACTCACTGAATCAGCATTACCCGTGAGAATAAGCAAAAGGATGTCGATTCAGGGGGCGCCGGGAGGGCACTCACGGCGAGACAAGCCTCAGCTCCGGCACGTCATCCAAGCTGCTGCCATCGCTCCGGCCCTCTGGCTCGGACTCGAAGCCCGGCAGCGTCTCCCAGCTCTCATTCTCCGAGGAGGGCTCCTTCTCAGCGCTGGAGGCGGATGTCCAAGAGGCAGAGAGCTCCCCCTCGCTGCACTGGGAGCTGCCACATTGACACAGGGAGGCGTTTCAGCTGCACAGCCGTGCGCCGCCATTTGGAAAGTGGCAGGTGGAGCTGCAGTGCTATACATGCACACATGGTAATGGCGACCATATATAAACCAGTACTTGAAGACCCTCCACCCTCACTAGTACAGAACAGGTTTTTTTTTTTTTTTTGAAGCTGCACCACAATGGATGTTGTACTTTTATTTTTTGAGACAATATTTGTGTTGTACAGTTATGAAGTTGAAAGCTGCTAATGTGAATATAAAGTACCGATCAGGTACAGTTAATTTTCTAAATGTGCACCAATGAGAAAACAAAACCTCCATCAACAGCGACACAAAAATCTGGCACCTCATCAATGCTCCCCTTCTACATCTGTCTACTCGTCTACAAAAGCTGCCCAGCTAAAATACATGCATGTCGTCTCTCAAAAAAGTCAGCGAACATAAGCCAGAGTAACAGCATCGGCCCAAGTAATGGCTGTGCAGAGAATGAGGCGTGATTTCACTACCGCATCTCACCACACACACGGCGAAAGGAGCCGGAATCAGCGTGTAAACACCGTACCTGTCATCTCCCTTCCGGAAGGCACCCTGCTTGTAGCCATAATCCTCCAGATCCTCCCAGATGTCATCCTCGTCTGTCCCACCTGACGCATCTGCCTCTGTCCTCTGCCACATGCCACTCTTGGTTCCAGCAGTCTGAGGATCGTAAACAGGGAAGTTTTCTGGGCTTTCCTTCGGCGGCATGGACCCACACCTGGTCTCCCCTCCTGGGGGGATCCTCCTCCTCTCCTTTGGGTTCTCATCAGTCTGCTTGCGGATCTTTGGCCGGACCACCATCTCTGTAGGGGTCGTCTCTGGGTCACAGTCACAGCCAACTGGGGACCCACATGTCTCTGCATCCCCCAGAACAGCAGCCCAAGAGTCCCTGTCCTCATCTGCTGAGATTCTACTATGAAAACTGGGTCCGTCCAGACAGAGGAACTCAGCATCTCTCTGGAAGGCCCCAAGTCTGGGTGATGGCCCCCTGCCCCCCCGTGAGGGAGTTTGCTGAGCAGAGTGAAAAGCATTAGGTTGGTCAAACTCTTTATCCAGCTGTTTCAGTGGCAAGTCTGAGCCAGCTTCCTCATCGCTGTCACTACTGTGTGCCTTGTGAGGTTCAGTGTTCACAAAGCTCAGTGCGCTGGAGCTGCATACATCGCCTTCACTGGGCATGGGCCACCCACGGGCATCCGAGATCTCCCCCAGTTTCGGCAACGGCATGGGCTCACAGTCCCTGCCTTGGCCACATGGTGGCGCCACGCAGCCAGCCCGCTTCATCTTAAACACGTCTCCCTTTGCATCTTCTTCCGGGTGAACGGAATTGGGGCTCACCGGGAAGATTGCCTGCAGCACGGATGAGATGCTCCCCTTTGAAGCTAAAACGGGAACAGAGAGCGTCAGTTTAATTCATTTCAAAACTGAGCTTCAAACAGCACTTATAAAACTCACTTATTGCAATACTCATTTCTGTGCTGAAAAATGCCTCAAACATATAAATTTACTACGATATCAATTAAGAACGGGATGTACTGTAATCAAAATTTACATATCAATGGAAGCACCAAGCATTCATTTCAAAGAATATTACACAGGCATGTAATAGCCAGAAATTTCAAGCTTAAGAATCATTCTCATGTTTCAATTAAAATTTTACCATAACTTAAGTTAGAATGCAGTCATTGCAGAATTTATGCAGCTAAAATCAGCACTGCATTTAACATGGGATGTTATTTCAATCACACAATTTTAAAGCCTCTCGTTTACCTAACCCTGCAATCATGCTGCACTTTTAATACATCACAACAGACAAGCAGCATTCAAAAGTTTACACAGAGTAATGCCCATTATTAAAGGCATATTTTTGGGATCTCATCTTACATTCATTTAACTTCAAAGTATTAAATATGCCTCCAAGTAATACACAGGCATCTGTCAATTAATAATGGATAGATTTCCCTCCTACATACAATATGTCAGAGGACACCTCACTGCAGCGTGCTGATTCGGCCATCTCGGACTCTACATATCCACCACCTTCTGAGGACACATGCCTCAATATTTCATGCAACTTTTCAATGGCAATTTTTTAAGGCACGAACAAGGACGAGCAAAAGAAGGGAGAAAAGGACAAGGTCACTTAATTTAAGAGTCAATCCCGCTAATTTTCAAACACCTTCACTCTACAGACCTTGTATGTATCGATGGTGCAGGTGGTTTATGAAATGGGATAATTCATGAAATCTGCACTCAAATCAGTCAACAGGGCTGCGAAAGGTAACTAGCAGTTATCGGGATCTGTGAGGACTAGAAACTGACAGTACATAATCAAGTAAAGTCCGCACCCACAAAGCGTTCGAATGCAGGGACTGCAAACCCATCCTAAAAATTATACTAAAAGGCACATTATTTGGTAAACGCTTCAATTGCCAATAATTAAGCATTAATAAAAGAAAAAAAAACACACGATTAACCTGTGACTTATTTTTTATGGTATTCATACACTTCAAACGTTGCGAATGATGTCCACTGGTGCTAAGCGGTATTCCGGGTTGTCGGCAGACGCCCAAGCGAGCAGTAACAATAAAAAGGGTTTAAATCCGATACGGGCGACGCGGACGCACTTAGCGGCTTCCCTCCGCGGACCGGGTCCATTTCCATGCCCTGCCAGGCCGAGGGCCCGTCTGTCAGCTCCGCCTGCCGCCGCGCCTGGGTGGGCCTGAAGCTGACGTACGCGTGTCTCCTGCCGTAGCGCCTCCCGGTGATCGTCTGATACCCGCCGGCGGGTTTGGGCCAAGCGGACTTGCCGGCTTCCTGACCCATTACTGGAACAGAAACAGATAGAAATTGGTGGTTGTCCGTTCAAATCTCAGGGTCAGCAGAGGGATTTCATGGAGGGCAAAGTAATTTTACTGTTGGGCCCTTAACTGGCTCACCCTGCTTTCTAAAAAAAAGTGCATTACTTTGGATAAAAGTGTCTCCTAAATTAAAATGTTAAACAGCGCATAATTTCATCTAAAGTTGACAAAGTGAAAGCTTTTGTTTGATTAAAAACGACTGGATAGTACTAGTCATGCATACAAGTTTAAATGTAATGTTAACACGTCATGCATATGTTGTTTGGTCAGAACAACTGAATGTTGCTACTGATCATGGAGGACAGGCGAAAGGAATTTCCCCGCGAGATCAATAAAAGTGTATTATTATTATTTCAATTTAAAACCACATATGGACAAATTCTAACAAACTGGGCCGATTCTACGCCGCTACTGAATGCTTTGTAATTTAAGCATCTAAATATCCACATGTATAAGGAAAGTAATGACATATTATTGGCTTCCAGCTATTTCAAACTGCAATATTATAAATATCTTATTTCAAACAGACAATAAAAAGAGAAGTGAACAACTGCATCTGAATAACCAGCTTAATTCAATAACCGACATGGTACAAACATAATTCTATTCAAAATAAGCGATTTGCCATTTAAGTTTGTTACTTGGTTATACATTAGCAGCTGTGTTAATGTCCTTAAGTTTTTGTACGGCTATGAAATTCCACTAAAATGATTCCCATTTTTACAGGAGTCTTTTTTACTATGTCACGCACTTACACATAGAACAAAAATTAACTTAGCCCAAAAACTGATCAGGAAGGAGCAACATTTACAGCGGAGAGTAGAAAAAAGGAAGGTAAAGTAAGGTAAAGTACTTCATCTGACACTGCAAATGAGGCCTGATAAGGACGAAGCGATGGTGAGATCCAGCTGCCTGCAATTAACTAGGAAACAATACAGCCAGAGATGTGATCCATGCACGCATAATACATGTCATTCATTGCAGGTACAGAAATAACATTTAAAAATAGACACTTTTACCTAACTGGAAACCCTCATAGCGTTTTTCTTTGAGCGGCAGACAGCAGCTTTCCGGGTACACTACTCCGACCTCATCGGTCTCCGTCATAGGCTTACAATCGAATCACATGACATGTCTCCACCAATCGCTGTACGCCGGCGGTAGGCCACATGACTTTGGTTCTTAAAAGAGAGGCAGGGCATCTCGATAATGTGTCATTCAATATGTCGGACCAAACAAATACGTGTAAGGGAAAGTGAAAGGAAAGTAATAGTAACAAGCCAAAGTCCTATTCTTTGATGGAAGACATCGGTTTAACTAAAAATTATGAAATAAGATATAACGAGTGTCTCCATGTCAATTTTCCTGTAACGCATTTTTTTTAAACTAATACCCATACTACCTTGTTCGAAAAGGACATTCAGGGATTTTTTGTAACTCCAAGTCAAAAATGATTCGAGTCAATTTTGCAAAAAACACATCAAGTGTTCTAAGGTGTCAATTTAAAAGCATGGTTCCTGTTTCAAAAAATAAATCTGACCCCATCAACAATATCCAAGCAGAAGTAAATACAGCCCCTACTTGTTTTAGCTATTTACATTCTACATACATAATAAAATGTTAATTTTAGAACTAAAAAAAAAGATTTTAGAAAAACGTAATCAGAGCATAGAGAAATACTGAACGAACAATATACTTAAATGGAAATGAAGCTTTATACACACATGTAATTCATGTATCTTACATGCTGAACTGTAGAACATATAAGGATCACGGTGAGAACTACACCCTTAGTCAGAAATGGAATTGAGAGCAAAGAATGCCATCAGTCTTTTTTACGATGTTTATAATAACAATAATGGAAACTAATATTAGAATCAGGGAATGATTGCTGCTCTTCAAACAAGATGTTGCAACAGCATTCATATCTGAGAAGAAGAGGGTCTGTGTTGTTTGCAGTTGCATCAGCGACGGCGCAGTGGAGTGTTATCCTCCAGTGGCTTCGTTTGTGGGTCACAGATGAGATGTTGTTTCCTAGTGAAGGGATACACACTATCTATAGAAGTAAAATGTGTGTCAGCTGTGCTCTCTTTGGATCATTTGGCATGAAAATGACATTATCTATCTGACAGTCCATCAGCGGTATGCTTGTTTCATTCTCAGTTTTGCTATTGATTGCTCACTCCAAGTTATTTTGCTTAGCGTGAAAGATCATGGGCAGAATTCACTGTCAGTACATATTACCCTAAATTGCTGCCATAGTGAACCAAAGTTATCATCTGGTTCTTCAACAAGGTCAGCTTAAAGTATCAATACAGGGGAAGCACCAGTGAAGTCCAGGAGATGAGAAGCATGGTTGACTCTTTTACGGAGATCCTGAAAGAGAAATCTGGTTGTTACACATGTGCAGAGTAGGCAGTGGAGCTAGCTAGCTATTACTAAGGAAGATTATTTATTTGTACTGACAGCTCTTGCAAGACATTCCGTCTGGCAAGGGGCAGACATAAAGCAAAAATACACAACCCAACATCACCATACATTAGGTTAATTGTTCAGTTGATGAATGTATCTTTAAAATAATGAACTGCAGATACATCACATTGATATTCAAATCCATTACTAAATTAAAAGAGTTAAAATAATGAAGAGGCAAATTTTTCAAGGACGACATATTTGCAATTGAAATAAGTTCCTCTTTTAACTGAGGAGTAGCAAAAAGGAAATGTGCAAAAGGAAGCATTTCATTATGCCTGGATTATTGTAAAGAGAATAACAGCAGTCTTGGGTGTGCGTATAGACGTGGACTTGTTTATGTGTGTGAGGTTTGCTGTGATTGATAAGTCTGGCTTACATTGTAATTCAAAACAAATGCAATGTTCTTATATAAGTGTGACGATTTGTATAAAGTTCATGTTTTTGCTGCCTTTTCACAGCCCTCCTTCTGTGTGCATATATAACCTACTGGAAATCTGACACAGTTTATAGGAATAACTGCTGGAGTTTACATTACATTAATTTAGCCAATGATTTTATCCAATATACATAGCTTTTTTTTTAATAAATAAATAAATAAAAATAACCTACTTACATTTCTGAGAAAGTAGGATCAGACAGTCCCTGGAGCAACTGGGGGTTACTGACCTTGGTCTGGGGCCCAATGGTGACATCACTCTGCAATGTTTGGGATTTAAACTATCAACCTTCTGATTACTTCATCCACTGAACCACAGACCATCACTGTAATTAGCATATCTTCCTTCCTCTCCTTTGTCTTACTTAAATTATAGCAGCATACAGTCCTTCCTGACCAACTGAGCCTGAAGCTGCAATGTTGATCATTTCCTTTTTTATTGTAAATAGGTTTAAACATGAGATTAAATGCTAACCCAAGTTGCCCTTCACTTTCACATTTCACTGGATTAACAAGCAAATACTGAGATATATCGTTACACATAATGGGCTAAGAGAACTGCAATGGAAATTGTACAAAGACTGGATCGGGTAAAATACTACACAGGGCAGCCTGGAACTACCTGTCGGCTTCTGTTCATAAGCTGATCAATGTGGTCAATCTTACATATAACGAGTAGAGTACACTTAAATGAATGCAAAGCACTCAGATAAAGGTATAGGGCTTGGACTCCATAATTAATCTGTATAGTATTGAAATACAAATGGAATTTTGTCTTACTGTTTTTGGAAAATGATTTGTCTTTATCTCATAAGTGCCTGATTATTTGAGTTTTTTCATTTCGTAAAGATGCACAGGTTTGTCAGAGGAGCTGCTAGACGTGGCACCGTTGGCTTTGAAACAAGCCCTAAAGCCTGCATCCCGGTCTGTGTGATTGCAGCTGTGCTCACATGGCCTTCAGATCCATGTATGGCAGAACAACTGGCTTATTTTGGCCCCAAGTTTCCACAGTAGGTGACTCACAAGATGCCCCATCTTACTAGCATCTCTTGCTGACTCAGAGTAGCAGGCCCCACCGGTGTAAGGCTCAGCAGCATAGGACTCTGTCTGACTTCAGAAGGCTGCCAGTTCAAATCCAGGACGGATGCCACTATTCGGCCCCTGGGCAAAGCCCTTAACCCCCAGTGCCAGGGGCTCTGCACGCTGGTTGACTCAGAACCATGACTCCCCAAACTTGCTCTCACCGGTCTGTGCAGAGAGCAAGATGGGACAGACAAAAAGAGAATTTGCCCACAGGGATTAATAAAATATCACTATGCTGTATACATTGTTTATCCTTGGCTGCACTGTGCCTGATGATTCAGTCATTAAACAGATATGTGTGTTGTGAGACATCTGTGCAGGAGGGAATCTATGTCTGTTTGTATTCCCAGCAGACACAGAGACTTATGGGCACTAATAAAATGCATGTTTTTATTAATACAAATCTAGTATACAATAAAGCCAAATTACAAGTACCATGGGGTTATATGCATGTATCAAAGATAAAGACAGAACAAGCTACAAACAGAAGAAAAAAAACGCTATAGTAAGTATCCTTTTACATAGATTTAATGCAATCAGACGAATTTTCACACAAGGCTTCAAATGAGTACATTTTCATTTGTGAATGGACGCGTTGACAACAAGAACTAGATTAAAATTTAAATTGAGTATAAACAGTTTAATGCTATATTGTGACATGAAGTTAGAATAGGTCATCTTAGCAGGAAGTTTGGTCATAATTATTTATTTTAAATGCTTCTGTAAGTCACCGAAGTCCAGCATGCAAACCGAGCAGTAACGGCGGCAGGCGGGGTCTTAAGTTAATGTAAGATATAAGGAGTTAATGTGCTCTGGTGCTGCTCTCCATCTGCGTCACTCGGTTATGTCACGGGAGGCGGGGGTACACTTTCACTGGGGGGGCTTTTATTTTTCCCCTGCCAGGCAGATGCTGGAAGTCAGCTGCCAAGCTCACGGGTGCATTGCAATAACGCTGATGGGCAAAGTCACTGGGATCCTGTCTTAAAATCCAGCCTGGATCGCACGTCGCGGATAACCGGGCGGGAGATCAAGGGGAAAACACGCATGATTTACCGTCAAAGTATGGAGGGATAAGAGGGCGTAAATTGCACATCTAAAAGTAAAACCTGTAGGAATACGGAATACTGAATGACGCCGGGAAATGGTGCGCGTACTGCCACGGCACTTGCAGTCTTCCCGTTTGGTCGACATGTGGCGTCACTTTACGCCTGAGAAGGATTTCATCGCGATCGAGGGACAATCGCAATACTTTTGAAACTGGCTCCAGCTAGGGTTTGTTAACACAGCCAACGGAAGGAAGAGGGACCCCTACAAAAACAAGAACGGATTAAGTTTCTTTTTAACTGACATTTCCTGTGCCGTAAAACACATCAAAACGCTCCGAGTGATTTCTTAAACTGTGCATGCCATTCATAGATTTAAAGTTCGCTATCACTTTATATTTATAAGTGCATTAGAAATGTGTTTTCTGGAAAGCGAAGGGGTGAATACATAATCACGTTTATAATGAATCTCCCACTAGGAAATTGGTAAAGCTGGTTATCGGTCAGCTTGACTGGTCGCCGACGGCCCCTCACCTGGCCGGTCTGACTGTAAGGTGCGGGCTGTAGGCGGCGCCACCCTCGCCACCTTGGCGCACACTTCCTCGGCCGCTCACGCTAGATAAATACAGGAAGAGAGTTAAGGCAGAGCGGTTTACCAGCTCAGTTCGGTGGATCCGATGAACCCTTCCGCATGGCAGTGAAAGTGGGTGATTGGCTCGTCTTTCCCGGCTACTTCTTCTTCTGTCAGCGATTTAAAGTTTGTTCGTGGAGCCTGAACATGGACAATATTTAGTAACGCCTCGTTCAAAAGTCTCATACCGCAGTGGTGCTTTTCTGAATTGTCAGTTTTCTTTTGTTTTTCCCCACTATTTCCTTCAAAGGAAAAGAGCCAAGGCATTAACTATTAGCCTAATTTCACGCTGTGCATGTGACTTGTGATCTTGCAGTTTTATATGAACTTTTTTCGCCTCTTTCGGCTCCCCGACGCCAGCTGAGGATGAAGCTGAGCCGGCAGTTCACCGTCTTCGGCAGTGCCATATTCTGCGTGGTGGTTTTCTCCTTGTACCTAATGCTGGATCATCTCCAATTAGACCACAGCAAAAACCCCAGCAACAACGTGGGCAAACTTCAAAACGTGAGTAACCGAATCAGCCATAAGCTTTGAAAACTTTGTGGTCGTATTATGAAAGCGATCAACTTCCAAGTGTTACATATTAACTAGCTAACCCAAAGTACACGTGTGCCGACTCTATTGGCGATTACGCTGTCATTATAAATTAAACTACATTTCTGATTGTTTTCTTGCGTACAACAAAGCGAAATGTTTAATATTGTTGTTATTATTGTTATAGTTTAGTGTGAGTAAACAAGAATGCAGGACCTGTTCAAATAGTGAGTCTGTCTACGGTGGATTTTTAATGTACACTGTACGCTTCATTGAAATAAAGTAAGGAAAAGACTGATTGCAGTCAGAGTAACAATATGGTATTAGGGTAGCTTATTATTATACTGTACTTGTCAGTTGGATGTCCGTGAAGTAGTTAGTCACCCTTCAGTGTTACACCTCGCCAAACACAGCAACTGCGTACAGTAAACGTGAAGTACCGGAACTTTCATTAGGTTCCTGACACGGAATTTAAAGTCAGTGAGCTTCTATAACGTATACACGAATATCCTGCACGCTGCATATGCAATATGGTTCCTTGCTTCACCTTCTAAGATGTCTTGTATGTTTTTTTTTTTTAACCCTGCTATCAGCTTATATGCAAAATGAACTTCTTCCCACTGTTGTTCCAGTGGTGTGTTGGTGTTTCTCCTTTGGAGATAATTAATGTTGCGTATTTTTGATATGTTAAGTAAATGCATAAAAAAATAAATTACAGCCCTTCTAATGACAGTGTTACCGTAGTTGATGTTCTAGTTGATTCTGTTAGTCTAAGCAATAACTTAGCCAACCTGAGGCTAACGCTATTTGTAACAACAGTGGCCTTCTGTAAATGGAGGAACCTTTTTGTAGATCTGTTGATAACCATTTAACACACGTCCTTGGTCTGGTACGTTGTCTATACCTCTCAGAGAGTATGATCCGTTTAAACTAATTTAAACTCTCAGTCCTCTTCCCTTTCAAATCCTTTGATTTAGGCGAGGACCATCTGTTTATGTACAGTAGAAACTAGATCTGAGCTGCATGTAATTAATAAACGCGTAACGTGAGTCATGAACTCTGTTTGGGCACATTCTCATGGATGTTTTGAGGTCTTAACACTGCCTATTTTTCTTTTTTGTGAAACCAAGTAGCTTTTACAAAATGCATAAACCAGTCATGAACAAGTACTCGATTGTTAGGTCATCACATAAATTGCTGTGAAGTATAAATTAAGTTTGTGCATTATCTCAAATATTACCCAAACATTAAAGTAGGCCGGGGACTTCTGACCTTGCTGCTGTTACTCTGCATGTTTTGCATGTTAAATCACTCATGCTCAAAATGGTTCCTTCACGTAACAAACATCTGTGAAATCTTTCGTATTTGAAGAGAAGACTTTTAAAACCTACAGCTCTAGTTGTCTTAACTGGCATATTTTCTACTAGACATGTCCTTAGAGAGTGCCCTGAACCTTACAGCCTTGGAAGATTTTTTTTTTTTTTGCGTGTAGTTGCAAACAAAAAGATTTTTAAATGGTCTCATGCTTCCTATCATTTCATTGTCTGCTTACCATTTCCTCCCGCAAGTAAAGAATCATGTATAATTCCTGGTGGCATTTGCACCAGAGGGGCCTGAATGAATGTACTATCGAATGTCACTTTTGATTATATCAATAATCGAGTAATCTACCGATTAATTTGATGATTCATCGAGTAATCATTTATGATATACATTGCAGCTGACATAAGGCAGGAACCAAGCAGCCATTGCAGGGTCACACATATGGTCAATTTAAGGCATTTAAGTTCCATGTTTCTGGATAGTGGAAGGAAACCAGAGACTGCCAAAAAGCCACGCCCACACGAGGTGAAAATGAAAATTATATAAACAAAGCGGTGGTGTGCAGTGATAGTGCCACCCCCTGCGACATAGTGCCTCCCTGGTAGGCTTGTATGATGTGCAAGGTTAATACTGACATCACATTTCATGCACATGCGATTATCACATTGCAAGGACCGTGATAATTTGCTGGCTTTAACCCATCGGTACGTAGCGCTAAAACATCTTTGGTGAGCCAAAGAAAGAAGATTTAGCAAGCTTGGCAATTCTAACGATGATTCCTTTTCAAAATTATCTAGAATATGTTAAAAAAAAATTAAATAAATCAGTCCACAGTTTTTGCTTTTGCATGAGCTCTAAATTTGCTCTCTTAGACGGTCCTGATTATTTTCTCTTTGCTGTTTGACTCTGTCAGACTGTGCGCCACGTTCGTGAGAGATAAAACAACTAACGCTAATACCACTAACTCATTTGACAGACTTTTTTGGTGGATAAGTTCTATTTGGCTATATAGTTCATTTTCAACCCTTAATTTTTGTAAAAACATCCAATATCATTCAACCACAAGCCAAACACACAATATGTCTGCAAAAACTAATTATATGGTTAATATGTACCATATTATGTAAGATGGTGTGGTTAAATGACACAGCTAACTTTTGTTTTAGCAGTGATTATTAATATTTTGACAGAGGAATCCATTCATCCATTGTCTGTAACCACTTATCCTATTCAGGGTTTTGTGGGTCCAGAGCCTATCCCAGGGATTACGGGCACAAGGCAGGGAACAACCCAGGATGGGCCACTAACCCATCACAGGGTAAACTTACACACACACACAACTATGGGCAATTTGTTAACTCCAGTCAGCCTCAGAATGTTATTTGGACTGTGGGGGGAAACCGGAGTACCTGGAGGAAACGACACGAGGAGAACGTGTAAACTCCACACACGGAACCCCAGCGGAGACTCAAACCCAGGTCCCAGTGGTGTGAGGTGACAGTGCTAGGCACCACGCCACCCCGCATACAAGAATCATAGAAAGTAAATTATGCGAACTGAATTAAAGTCAAAGTGTGAAAAAGACGGCTATGCTATTCCGAGAGGCTAAATGGGACATATCTATAGCTAATCTCACATTTTTAGGTCAGTCCATCAGACCCAGATTCTTCAAGATATCTGTATTGCACTCATGCTGTGGTGATATTTTTCACCTTTGTAAGACTAACAAACAACTGCATTTTCATTCTATTTTAATGTGAAATGCTTCCACAAAACTGATGTTTTTGCTCTTTAATTTCACCCTCATCCGCTATGTGCCTTCTCCCTTATGCCAGATTGTTGAGTAATCAAGAAGGAGATTTTTCATTGATGCTTTTTTGGTAATCGTTTTATCAAGTAATCATGACCGCTCTAAATGGATGTAAAGTTGGTTTTGCTTTTCAATAATGACCCTGATCTGTTTTTAGAACCACTCTCTGGCCAGTGTTGCGTAACAGTTCTGATTATCTACCAGCCTTCCACCAAGGCTGACCTAGTCTCGCTTCATTCAATGTTACGATGTTATATGTCTCTCTTCCTGTGTGTTCTTCTTGACCGTTGAACCTTAGACCTCTCACAGTTTGGAAACTGCAATTCTGCTGAGAGAGAGAGAGAGAGAATCCTGCCAAACTGAACCTCCTCTTGAAGACTCACTCAAAACACTCTCCCAAATATTAATACTTGCCTTGACAATGCAATAGTTGCACTTTTAAGATGTTTGTTTTGGTTTAATACAATGTTACTCAACCCAGTTCTCTGGGAGCGTCAGACAATCCCCAACACACCTGTACCAAAAAATCAGTCATGGACTTGGTGCAGGTGTGTTGGGAGCAGGGAGGGAGCGAAAATGTGAACTGTGTGGGGGTCCCTGAGGACTGGGTGGGGGAACACTGCTTGAATACATTTTGACAGGCAGGTCTTTTGTCCTAATCCTGAATTACCGGGCTTGTGACAAGGAACAAAGTGAAGAGGGAATTTGGTTTCCACATTGTTCTCGGATAATGCGCTTCATGTTTAAAACTCAAATGTCGCCCACAAGTCTGTTTTGTCTGTGTGTCTGTGTGTCTGTGTGTCTGTGTGTCTGTGTGTGTCTGTGTGTCTGTGTGTGTCTGTGTGTGTCTGTGTTCACATTCAAACCCCAGCAGTTTCAATTGTATTTCCATTATAGACCAGTTACAAACCAGCTCAGTGAGTTAGACATGGAGGCGATGTTCCCTGGCATAGGTGTAAATTAGAGGGGGGTCGTAACCCCCAAAAAACCAGCAAATACAACCAATATACCCACCCCCAATAATCACAAAATCGGTAGAGACTGCAGCCCCTCAGTGTTGAATCCAAAATGACGCCCTTCTCTCCGGTGTTCAGAGAGATACAGTACTCTCCTAGCTTGGTACTTTGAACAAGACAGTCGTATAAGCAGAAGCTGCGACGGCGTGTCATTAGCAGTGTGGAAATTAGCGTGCTGTGGGCTAACTACGTGCCCTTTTTAATCCGACCTTGGTGCCTCCACCGTTTGGCTGTGATTCCAGCTGCTTTATCATTTAAGCAAACATGCTCTTGTTCGCCGTAGATGCTGTGAGTTTATGTTAGGATTAGTTCTGTGTGCTGACATTATCAAGTTATGCTATGGAGGTGCCGTCCCCTGATAAAACACCGTGCATAACATTGTGACTGAGTGACCTAGTGACGGAGAACTGCAAATAAAGTCAAGAAAGCTCACTGGTATTTATTTATTTATTTATTTATTTATGGACATGCTTAATTTTCCAGTGTATCAGTTCTTGGAAGCCTGTCAGAAAAGCGCTTTGGGAAGGGTTAGATGTCATTAAGTGAATATTGTGAAATTTATCTCTTTTCTTTGCTAAAATGCACTGGATACAGAGCTGTTGGCTTCTTTGTAGGGCTTATTAAGTGGTATCAAAACAGCAGATGTATCCTGTTTGGCAGTAACGCTTGTGTCTATTTGCACCTTTCTGTCATTTCACTGCCACAATAGAATTAACCGTCGTCAAGTTTTGCGAAGCCGCTTTTGAGTGCATTTAAGCATCATTTTCTCCTAATCCTTTCTCTTTATCATTTTCTATTTTCTAGTAGTTGTCTTAATTTGTCATTTTTAACCTTTTTCATATGTATATAATGGGTTATTTTGTGAATGTAACCATAACTAATTTTGTATAAGGACGTAGCATTAGCATTACGGTGGCTGACACAAGTGTGGTCGAATGCTCACATTTCCCTAATTTAAAAAATTACTGTTTTTTTTTTTGGTACGTTTTAAAACCTTGACTAAAGCTTTGCGCAAGAAAAGGTGACCGTGCAGTTATGAACATGCAGTCACTTTCATTATATACCTGCACTTTTGGGGCAGACAGAGATTAGACACGTAGGGCCCCACTAAACAGCAGGGACCCAGCTGTGACATCACTCTGCTGACCCTGGGATTTGAACTAGCGACCTTCCGTTTACAGCCAGAGAGTCCTAACCTGTTGAGTCGCCACCTCAGAAATGGAAGAGAGAATAAACTGCAACTTTTTAGCAGTGGATGGTGTGTGAAGGATAAATATGGCGGTCCTTCTGTATGATGATCCTTCTCAAGTAGCTGAGAAGCAAAGCTGTTGCATGGGTGATATCCCTGAGTGAACAGAGGCATTAAAGCAAGAGCTGAATGAGGCTCCATCAAGCATTGCCTGGATCGCACTGTTCCTCCTTACTGAGCGCCAGGACAATGAGTCAGCAGCTGCTGAAGTGGTCGCAAATATTCAAAGTACTGTAGTAAAGCATCTGTTGTCAATGTTGGTAGTAATGAAGCCATTACTAAAGGAATAGTATCCACCCAATGCTAGCTTGGAGTTTTGGCAAAGCTTTAAATAATCCTCCAGTAACAGCTAAGAGCTGTTTCGTGTAAATGCTAAGTGTTGCGATCGGCATGGATGTAGGAACGAGCCGCTATAAAGCATGCCGGGGGTTGGGGGTTGGGGGGGGGCTTCTTTTCAGCAGAATCTCTGCGGGGGGATCGAAGGGAGTTGAAGTGAAGTACAGTCAGAGGGGGGGAGGCTTTCTCTCCCCAGCCTGCTCATGAAGTAAATCTGGGGCATTGATTCACCTTCACAGCAGGAGACTCACCCAAAGGCACCATATAGAAGCTTCAGGAAGCAAAAGTGAATGTTTGAGGGGTCCGGGCACAGTCCTGAGGCGTTCCCTGTGCTGTGTTCACAGTGTTGAGTTTAGTTCTAGAGAAACTTTGTCCCATACGAATCATGAGAAAATGGAAAGTCAAGTTATTACTTGTGATGATTATCATATGTATCATTAGCACCCTATTCGTGGCTGGAAACGTGTGCTTTGAGTGGCGGTATACGGTGCTGTAAGATGCCACTGCTTTGAGTGGCGGTATACGCGGCTGTAAGATGCCACTGCTTTGAGTGGCGGTATACGCGGCTGTAAGATGACACTGCTTTGAGTGGCGGTATACGCGGCTGTAAGATGACACTGCTTTGAGTGGCGGTATACGCGGCTGTAAGATGACACTGCTTTGAGTGGCGGTATACGCGGCTGTAAGATGACACTGCTTTGAGTGGCGGTATACGCGGCTGTAAGATGACACTGCTTTGAGTGGCGGTATACGCGGCTGTAAGATGACACTGCTTTGAGTGGCGGTATACGCGGCTGTAAGATGACACTGCTTTGAGTGGCGGTATACGCGGCTGTAAGATGACACTGCTTTGAGTGGCGGTATACGCGGCTGTAAGATGACACTGTGTCACCGCTCTTTGTGGCATCCCTATGGTGTGTAATTTCCAGTAACTCTCTTGTCCTTTCCACCTTCCCTCGCTCAGGGCCAACTCTCCATCCTGCAGGAGAAGATCGATCATCTGGAGAGGCTGCTGGCAGAGAACAATGAGATCATCTCCAACATAAGGGACTCCATCATAAACCTCAGCAAGTCGGTGAAGGATGGCAGGGGGGGATTGGAAGCGGGCAACCAGAGCAGGGCCACCATGCCAGGCGCAGTACTGACACCCCCGTTGGTACTCCCTGTCCAGCCGGAGGACTGCCAGTTTGCAGCTAGGTCCTATTCCAAGTCTGCTGAGGGGGTGCAGGTGAGATCTTCCTGCAGAAGATGCATGATATATCGGCCAGTATATCGTTATTGGCCAATATTTGTCAAGACAATCAAGACATGGGCATCAGTATGATGTGTCAGTCTGGGTCAGTTATTTCCAGCCAATATTTGGACTTTAGTTTGCAGCACCAGATCTAAGGATGCTATTACTAAAATAATGAAGATGAATTTCCCCTTGGGATCAATAGAGTTAATTTTAATCTTAACGCTCGCATTGGTCAGCCATTTTCCTTAGTGGTGGACGAGGGATTTCGTTGGCTCATTCAGCACTTAGAACCTTAAAGTTGGTCCTTCTTCACTAACATTTCACTGACTGCGTTATGTCATGCGGCTGCTACCTGCATTCATGGGTTCTTAAGAGGTAACGTCACCGGTATCGGTTTCGCTACAGATACGTGGCGCTCAGAGGTTGGCCTATTATCGCATTGGTTATCGGCAATATCAGACAAAACTATATCTGTTATCAGTGTTGGTTAAAATTTCCACATTGGTGCATCAATAGTATTAATTTTGGATAAAGGGCTTTCAGTTCAAATGAAATACTCTGCTAAATCATTCTGACGAAAATGTTCCCGAAATATGACGTGACATTTTCTTAGCTGCAGGCGGAGGGGTGATGGAAATGTCACGCAAAGCAATGGGGCGTTTCCGGAACCTCCCGCTGCTGAGAAATCCTGCATTTGCTTCATCTCTGCCTGGATGAGGGATCTCTGATTATTCGGTTTCTTGTCTGATCAATATTTAATCATGGACACTGGATCTCCTTTTGTTACAAATGATTTATCGCTTTTAAAAGTAAATTAGTTTTTGATGCGTGGTTATATTGTCTATATGTTGTGTTAATTTATTAGCGTTGCAGTTGATATACTGGCAGTATAGTTAATATTTAGGTGTTGATTAGAAGTGTTTTATGCGTTTTTTTTTTTTTTTTTGATGGAGACTTTGTGGATGGTGAGTTTCAGGCTCTTTAGTTAGGTTCTTGCTTTTTAGCTATTTTGATTAATTTGGCACTTTTTAAATTCTTTATAATTTTTTATGATGTTTTGGTGCAGTGGTGCGATGTTTAATCATATGAATAATTTGATTTCCCCCCCCCCCCCCACAGTGAACGTATTTAGTAAAATTGATAGTTTTTAATATCATGGCTGGTTCTACTATATCTCAATCAGTTGAAGTCCATTTTCCTCAGATAAGCGTGTTAACAGTTTTAATTATCCTGAAATTAATTAACCTTGTATTACTGATACTGTCTTTCAGAATTAATGCCGTGCCGAGTGTAGAGTTTGTCTGTGGAGTTAGAGACCCATGAGAGTCTGACAATGGAGGTTAATCTGGTGAGATTGGTGAGGTTAATCTGTGCTGTTCAATCAGCAGTGTTGGGGTCCAGGCTGCAGCTTGGGGTATGTGAGGTCAATGAAGTTCACAAAAGTCACAGCTTCCAAGCTTGACGTTCTTCTGTGCGTGGTCTGCATGATGTGTCCAAAAGCACAGATGGTGGCAGCTTTCATGAAGCTCTTCTAACACTGGCCAGTCGAGCATCTTTTACCACGTGTTTTACCGCGTTTTACCCTGTTCCCTCAGATGCTGGAAGTGTATGACCTGCTGGCGTTTGACAACCCTGACGGCGGCGTGTGGAAGCAGGGCTTTGATATCACTTACGAGGGCCATGAGTGGGACCAGGAGCCCCTGCAGGTGTTTGTCGTGCCACATTCCCACAATGACCCCGGTAAGTCAAGGCCATTGGCGCCAGTCTTTGTCCTCATGTTCTTGCAAGCAATGAGCAAGCGAATGAATACAGTCATTATGCTTTTTGTGGGCCTGACAAGGAGATGGTCACCTGCCTCAAAGTTCTGTTTGAAACTAGGCTTTAAACACTGGGTATTAGTCACAGCCTGTGTCCTGTTCATAATGACCAGTAAATATGGCTGTTTACTGGAGCCTTCTGAATGGGGTGTGTGTAGCACATACTGGCTTTGCTGGTGAGCATGGTGCGGTTTAAGGTAACAAAGTGGGAATCTGACTCCTTAAATGAAATGATGCTTTCCCATTTCCCATCTTGTTCTACACATATGCAGGTGAGAGTGAAGTTTGGGGTTTGAGCACAGGGTCAGCCATTAATCTGGCGTCCCTGCAGTATTTTTCAGGCAATTTAAGGGCCTTTCTCAAAGGCCCAATGGAGATATGGCTACTGTACTGAGCATGGGATTCAAACCAACAACCTTTTGGTTACAGGTATGGAGGGTATGTGTAAGAATTAATGAGGGGGGAGGATGGGATGATGTACAGTATACTGTCTAGGTCACTGTTAACTCATACAGACAGTGGGAGTGTCTCCACCCCCACCTTCCCCAAAATGGGTCCTTCCTTGGTTCTGCAAACAGCTATAGGACTCTGAGGCCACATAGCATTCCTGGCCTGATGGGAGGGTGGATCCTCTTGTTTTTAAAAGCACTATCTGTTTCTGCTGAGTCATCTTCCAGTTGTCCTGCTGCAGCTCTGAAAATAAAGAGCCGTGTCCTTCTTACCATGTGATTTTGAGGTCGTTGGGCCCTTTTGGGTGAGGAACAGGGTAAATCGCTGGCAGGCACTCGAGTCCAATGCCCTTCTCATTCCATTTCACAAGGATATATATTTCTCTATAGAGAATGTTCCAGGTACACTATGTCAAACGGCGCGTGAGAATTTGCTGTGTGACGCTGCTCTTTGAAATCCAAACCGCTTGGTATTTATCCCTAATCGCTAATTCCTAATCCTGCAAAGAAACTCAGCGGCGAGGTGGGATACTCGCCTCTCCAGCCATGGTTTTCAGCAGTATTTCAGCAGGGCTGTGGAGTCGGAGTTGGAGTCGGAGACAATTTTGGGTACCTGGAGTCGGAGTCGGAGTCGGCAAAAAGTTAAGACTCCGACTCCGACTCCTACTAAATTTAAATGGGAATTAAAAAAGTAAGTTGAAATGTCCCAATTCACAAACAGTCATAATGAACTACTACTCTGCTGTAAGAATAAAGCCCAATGCATGCAGTGCATAATGTTACCACAAAACGAACATGTCAAGTAACCATGAAGCATGCTTTTCATTGACTGTATGCGTCACTATATGGGATGTAATGCACAGGTAAGGTGCGGCACCGCTTTTCATTGTGTCATGTTCCACTGTTACAGGGAACTGTGAACCTAGCCTAAAGCCCCCCATACATTTACAGATGCACTGCCGATTCAAACGCCTGAAAAATCATCTGGTGTGTTCTCAGCTCCGTCGGCTCCCCTTCGCTATGCGCTACCCTTGAAACCTTGTTTTCATTGTGTTTGTCTTTAATCTGGCATTATAGTAGAGTGTTGGCTTCCTAGCCAGTAGTTCTGTGGTGAAATGACATGTATGTTGCCTTCCTTTCCTTCAATGGATGTAGAAAATACATTAGCATAGTATATACATACAGAGGAGTCGGGGAGTCGGAGTCGGAAGATTTAGAAACTGAGGAGTCGGAGTCGGAGCATTTATCTACCGACTCCACAGCCCTGTATTTCAGCATTTACTTAAAGCAATTGACATCTGTTCACTTTCACATCATGCATTCTGCACACACTCACTCTGTGGCAGCAGATCTACATAAATGTGGGTAAATACTGCAGTTCAACTGTCTAAAACCAGTTTAAACTTGTCACTTGTCTTTCCACCACAGTTGGGACAGACAAAACAATTATATTCAGACTCTTGTATTGTTTTGTTTCGCAGAATGACTTCTGTTGCAATGTTTTTGTTTGTTTCCCCCCCCCCCCCCCAGATTGTGAGTCTTGGTACATTTTTCTCAAAAGCTGGAATGTACAGATCACCTTACTGACTACCAAAAATGTTTAATAATCCATTTAATACATTACATTTATTGTATTTATTGTGTAGTTTGTTAGGCATGAAACTTTTTTTTTTAATTATTAAACTTGTTGAACATATGAGACAAAAATCTGTGGGTGGGAAAAGTATGAAACTCACATTTTGGGCATTTAAAATTGGAGTTTTGTTTCTAGAATTCAAACCAAAGCTAAAAACTGTAAGGTAAGGAACCCCCCCCCCCCCCCCCGCCCCTGTAATTTTTTAAAAAACTTTAAGCCAAACAGACAGAGTGGGTGGGAAGCTTCCTCACAATGACAATTTACCCCCTTTCTCTCCCAGCAAGTTTAAAAGTGTTTAAATAATGAACTTCCTTCTGAATCCCGCAGCAAGGGACATGAGGTTTTAATTTCAGATAAATAACCAATTTGGGGGTGGATCTTTTGCCTGCCTCACCCGGGTCACATCAGAAAACATCGCCCAGAGTTTCCTGGCTGAGAGAGGAAGGAAAAGGGGGAAGTGGACAGGAAGCCAGGACCTCGAACTCGACACTTACTGTAATTTTAACGAACTGCTATTGGTAGCTAAGCAGCATAGCTACCTCATTAAGTACAGTCGTTTGCAAAGACTGTGCCAGTTTGTTTTGACCCACATTCACACATTTTACTTCTGCTTTAACCAACAGCGGTCTGACTGGTTTAACGGTAACCCTACCTCAGCCAAAAGCCTGCACTTACCATTATTACCTTTGTCCACTAGGGTATTGCAGGAGTTAAATAGTGGCTTATGACATGGGTTTGAATGTGTGGGGATTCCCTTGAAATTTTGTTGTGACATTAGAAGAGAATCAGGATTCTGGAGTTTTGCTGCCTCCCTCCAGCTCCTGGTCTCTGTCTCCATTGCCTTGATGTGGATTGTGTTTGGCTTTGCTTTGGTACTAAGGATTCTGGGTGCCGTAGTTTCTTCCAGCAGTTTGTCCTCTAATAAAACCGTTGCTCAAGCATAGTATTGGCCATCCATTCCTGTGAAACAGTCACAGAAAGTTCTCAGTGCCTTTGCTGTAAGTTTTGTTAGGGGTCTTGTTGTCCACCTGGGTCCACAAAACCACCATTTTGAACACCTGAAAGTGGTTGTAGTCTGATGTTCTTCACAATATGAATAAACACATATTTCTCTCGCTTTCAGTGTGCCGTGCCCCCCCCCCCCCACACACACACACACACATGCGCACAGTAGGTGTGGGACTCAAACTGCAGAATGACTATTAATATTAATGAATATTGATATTAAATATGAATGAGAAGTTTCTTCCTGTTTGTTAGTGTTTCCCTGCCATTGATCAGTAAGAGCTGCTGATTCTCTCTGCATGGTTTTCTGTGGTCTGTGGAGTATGAACCTCTTTGTCTCTGCAGAACTCCTCTTTCTGAAGGTGAAATCACTTGCTCTTGGGTAGCAGGAATGCAGATATTCACTCCCCCTATATTATTTCAAAAACATGTCTTTTGGTAAATCCTGAAGTGATACAGCCCTGAGGCTGCCCTGCTTATTTTTTTTACTTGTTACGAAATATGGCTCTATGAAGTTGTTTGCCAGCTGTGTTTTGTGTGGTGCGCGCCCCCCCCCCCCACTTGACCTTGATCAGTGTCTGATTTTGTGCTGTGTGTGTGTGTATATCCCCCCGATGCTGTGCATGTACAGCAGCAGTTTATCTGGCTGAGCCTGGCTGTATTAATCACACAGGAGAAAGCAGCGGCGATGTGAAGGGGGGAGCGGAGATTAACGGCCGGTTGCTTTTACAGGCTGGCTGAAGACGTTTGATGACTACTACAGGGACCAGACTCAGCACATCCTCAACAACATGGTGGTGAAGCTACATGAGGACGTGCGGCGTAAGATGCTGTGGTCCGAGATCTCCTACTTCTCCAAGTGGTGGGAGAACATCGACGTACAGAAGAGGGATGCCGTCCGAAGGTGACCTTTTCCTTTTCCGTGTCCTCTGACCTCGTGTAAGACTCACTGAAGTATTGCTACATCCAGTCACATTTTCCATCAGGTTTCAAGTTTTTATTGTCACGTGTTTGAGGAACACAAGGGAGGGGACCGGTGCATTGGGCCATAGGACAGACATCCAGTGCGATAGAGGACTGGCAAATGGCAGTGTGATGAGAAATAAGACGAGAAATCAGGAATGAATATGTGATGCAGTTGCCATTCAGTGGAAGCTCACTCACACTCCAGGGCCAGGGCTTTGGGTCCCATCTCCCTCTGTGTAGAAGTTGCTTATTCTCCCTCTTTTATGTGGGATTCCTCCTGCAGTTCAGTCACATCTGGTTTGGCTAACCAGTGTCTCTGAATTAGCCGTAGTGTGATTTGTTGAACAATGGTCTGGCATCCCATCTAGGGTGTCCCCCCCCCCAGCCTGGGACAGACTCCAGGTCTCCCCAGTTCCACTCTGCCTCACTGTTGCAGATATAAGGAGGGATTGAGTGATGATCTGAGCTCTGCCGTCTCTTTCGGTGGGAACTTTCTCTAATCCTAGCATTCATGTTGCACCAGCAGGGTGTTGATGAGACATATCTCAGGGTTAGATCACTATAAAACCAAGTTTAACACCCAACTCACTGAAGGGCTATCCTGTTTGAGTTTCATCAGACAGGAACGCTTGGTTTATGACGCCAAGGGCTTTTTGTCACACTCTGGGATAGGGCACAGATTGCCCCAGGCCAAAGTATACTTCAAGCCACATTCTGCTATTTAAATGGTCGAAATGTATTTTGTTTGTGCTTATATAATGTATTTTTTGATCTGATTTAGTTTTTATTTCATTAGTAAAAGACATACATTCTTTTTTTCCATTAAAAAATGACAGACAAATTTAATACCCTCCTATTTCTTTTCTAGTCCAAGGATTAAAGGAGCACTTCTGAATAAGCACATCAGTTTAAATTGCTTTATCAAATATTAATGGGCCAAAGCACTGAGGCGAAGCTGTTCGCTTGGGCTTCGCTGAGGCTGTTATCGGTTTACCTGCCCAGACTGGTGTGCGTATTCCCTCCTATTGATGATCGATGGCGTCTGGCTTCATTTCACTCCCTTGTCTGGGCATGGCCTTGCCGTTATGATTGGGAGGAAGCGGGATACAGGTGGTTATAGGTTATCAACCTGAATGTGTGGAGTTGCATGCATGGTGTCATAAAAAGGGGAAGAGGTTATCTCACTGAGATTTCTGGGATTGCTGTTGAGGCTGCTGGGATTGCTGCACTGTGCTGGAGTGGTGTAGCCGCTGTGTGCACTTGTGTTGTGAGCCTGTTGAAGCGGTTGACTGGAATTATCTGGAAGTATATTTGAGTGTTTGTGTGCCAGTACGGTTACGTGGGTGGCTGTTGTTTCACTTTTAACTTTTATATTTTTTTTTCTCTGTCTACGTGAGTACTTGTCTGTCCTTGTTAATTGACAGCGTGAGTGTTATCGATAGCTGCAGGCGTTGCGCGAGCGGCGTTTCTGTCTGCCTACCTTCGCTACAAACAGCGAAGTAATATTATCTAACGTCGGTAACATTAACTCTGAAAGGACAGTTGTTCTGAGCTTTGCTATTATATTAATATTATTAATATAATATTAATAATATTATATTAATATACTGGGCTGGGAGTAAAGGATGAGGCCATAGTGAGTTAGGTAATTATGGGGCCAGCTCAGTGTTGTGTTTGCAAGATGTTTGCCCTTCTGGATGCTTGCGTCCAGTCGGACTTTGTCTGCGAGCGATGCAAGTTAGTGGACTCACTCATGGTCCAGGTTCGTGACCTCGAGGAGCAACTCGAGGGGATTCAATTATCAGAGGTGTAGATAGTTATGTGTGCACCTGTGATAGAGCATCCCGTACGGTGTCTTGCCTGCCTGGTGTCCAGGTAGGGGACCTTCCGAATCAAGTGGACAGGCTTTTGGCCCCAGCCGGGGTGGATCCAGTGGTCGTGGTGCATGTTAGCACCAACGACATAGGAAAGTGGATATTCTGGGCCCTGGTTTGTGCTGATGTTTATTTGTAAAAACAGGGTGTTGGCTCCTAGCCCCAATTGGCTGATCAAGCATTTTCAGTTTCATGCCAGTTTTAAATAGAAGCTTCTGCTAAATAAATTCAATGAAAACAAGACAAGGACTGCCCAAAGCACACAACTGAAGGCATCTCGCCTAGCATGTGAGCTGATTGGTGGGAGGGACCCTGCTCTCTCAAAAAAATCGACATCACTTTGGATAAAAGTCTACGAAATATATACAGTAGTGCCCGCTTTACTTGGATAGAGTCAGTGGGTGGGTTGTGTAACGGTGTATGGAAAGGTACGGAGCAGCCTGTTTCGGGAGTATGGAAAGGTATGGAGTACCGTTCCAGAAATGGTACTCCTGGCAAAAAATCCCCACAAGGTCCCTGTCATTCACCACCACCCCCGAAATTTCCCCATCTGAGTAAAATACCCCACGCAGCCTGATAGCAAGCATTGCTTCCAGACCATGGGAGCCGAAGCCGTCAAGGCGTCATCTGTGCCCGCCCTCCCAATGGCTCACACTAATTCTTTATCAAATCCTCCCCCTGATGTTTGTTTTCTGCGTCCCAGAAAAGTGTCCCATATGCTTCGCCTTAAAGGTTGATTTGCCTATCACAATGGTGGATTGTTCCACGGCACCTTAGTTCCTTCAAACGAAGTAAGTCGTCTCTGAAAAGAGAAGCATGCAGACCGGCTCTCTCCTCGTGCAGGGGCCCCAATAGGGTGTGTGTGTGTGTGTTAGTTAATCTGAGTAAATATAAAAATGCAGTCTCTCCACACCTGACTGCGTAGCATGGTGTACACACAGCCCTCATGTTTCAAATAAAGTTTAAGGTGGGGTCATAAATGAACCAATGATGTGTTTAGAATTGGGGAGTGACAGGGGAGGTGCCACTCGGCTTTTAGCTTGGACCATTGTCCCTGTGGCCCCGCCCCTGACTCATCGTTGGGTCGGCTGGAAATGGCGGCCAGACGCAGAGTGTCCCAGCACCGGGTTTGGGGCCCGCTGCTTTCCTGACGGGGCCACAAGGAGTATTTTTATTGAATGTGGAGTAATCAAAGCAAGATTAGATGCATCGGGAAAAGACCAGTTTACCGTCAATGTCTTTTGTGAGTAAGTAATTAGACATAAAAGCTGTTCTGAGACTTAGAACCCCAAATTGAGTTTTTGTTTAATTTCTTTAAAACGCCGTCAGACACACAGGCTTCCTCCTAGGTGTCCTATGTGGCTGACTGCATGTCATCCATGTTATGAGGATCAATTTAAATAATGTTGCATGCATGCCAAACATTTATTTAAGGGTGGGAAGGGAGGTCACTTGACCCTAAAGGCAGGGTGATATGTGGTTCAGCAGGCTCAACTGTGTGTTTCACATGTGCTTGTGAGCGGAAGGTTGCCGGTTTGAATCTCAGGATTGGCAGGACTTCATCATTGGGGCCTTAACCCCCATTTGCTCCAGGGACTGGCTGACCCTGCTTTCTGAATCTTTTCTTGATTTCTCAATCATGGATAAAAGAATCTGCTACATAAATAAAAAAATGCAGAGTAACGTGTGAAAATGTAATGGGACTATCAAAAGTGGGGGCTTTTTCCTGCCCCCCCTGCCAACTTCACAGATTTAATTGGATTCCCGAAATGAATCCCTCTGCCACAGTTATGTCACTTTATTCAGGCTATGAGATGCATCCTGTGCCTATGGGCTGTTTTATTCCTTTAGTTGTGTATATATACAGTGGTACCTCAGTTCTCAAACTCATTAGAACTCGAATTTCTTAAAAGTCAAACCAACCAGTTCGAAAAAAAAAAAAATACCTAGAGCTCGATCTGAATCTCTTAAGTCAAACCGTGAACGCCGACCTAAGAACTTGTACGTGCGGGGAAATGAGTCACGTGGCACGTTTGTCAGCGGAAACAAAAGGTAAAGCTTCAGTCTGTCTCACCTTCACTGTGATAGCATCGTGCATGTTTACACTAGCTGAATACATATATTTAGACAGTAAAAATACATTTAGACAATGATAGACAGTAACAGTGAATATTATATAATAAAGTACATTTAAAAATAAAGATTTCTTATTCATTATTGTAATATTAATAATAAACCATTAATACATTTAATTATGATATTGTCGTGCCGAGTGGGTACGGAATGGAGACAAAGGCGCACATATCAGGGTATTGGGTACAGGGTTTAATTACAGGTAAGGCAGGCAAAACGCAGATGGACAATACAATGACCAGACTGGGGAAACAAACTGGGCTAATGAAAACAACCTGAAACAACTGATCACACGGGGTTAACAAGGGGGCGTGGCACACGGAACGAGGGGCAGGACACATTGTTTTTTTTAAACTTTACACATTGTTTGGATGCCTTTATTTTCTTTCTTTACAATTTACTGTTTTGATAAATGTTCTTAGATGTGTTTAGTACAGTTTATGCTCTTCTTGTTTTATCTGGTTCATTTTGCGTTTAAATGCTAAAAAAAACATATTTAGGTGTATTTTTTTGGGGCCGGGGACCAATTAATTGGTTTTCCATTATTTCTTATGGGGAAAATTCGATCACAACTCGAACTTTTTAGGATTCGATCCAGAGTTCTGAATGAATTAAGTTTGAGCTCTGAGGTACCACTGTATATGAATATATAAAAGTGTAATTCATGCCACTGCATGCTGGTTTCCCCTTATCTGTAAATAAATTACCTGTAAATAAATCAGACATGACCCGCTTTGGAAAACTGACTCACACCCAGCCGTGACTTCTCCGAATGACGAGCCCAAATAGTACATTTCTGTTTCAGATTGACATGTAAAATTTGTTTAGGTTGTTACACATGGTATGTAAATTTTTAACTTTGTAAAACTATAAATTGGAGGGAGTGGGGGAGGGGGAAAATAGGTTTTTGCCATCTGTTTCCAACATTTCCTGCTTTGCCTTGAGTTTCCACTGTAAGTCAGTAGGGGTCAGAGGGCAGAAGTTTGCCCCCAACTGGGCCCTCCCACTCACTGCATCGTGCTGCACCGAGACCAGGGCGTCTCGCGAATTGACACTAGAATGTTAGTGCCCTGCAAGGGGGTGTCCCCAAGGTCATTCACACAAAAATATATTTTAAAATTGTATGAGGGATCACACAACAGCAGCATAAGTTAAGGCTTGTTTGTGAAAAATGATTTTTGAAAGCAATGAGTCTGCAAGTTTTTAAAGTATTAAAGTATTTGAACTTTTGTTCCACTGTGTCTTGGGTGATTAAAGTAGGAATGCCAGAGCAACATTTTAATTTTAATATGTTAATTTCAGCTTAGGCTTGCACATGAACAGACAATTAAAATTGTCACCTTAAAATATTATAGGTAAAAGTTTTTAAACGTGACACTTTAATCACCTGCTTAATCGATAATTTTTGGGTCTTGGGTATGTGTTGAGATGGAACATTAAGAGGGGTGTCATGCTGGGGTCACAGGCAATTTTATGATCTATGTTTGGACCATAAGCACAAACACCAAAATATTATGTGACTTAGCTTTGCGGTTAATGAGGTTTGCGGTTGGCGCACTTAAGGCTTTTTACTTCAAATCCACAAATTTGCAGGCTTGAGGACCAATGACCCTGTTCATATAGCTGCGAATGATATGATAAAAAGCACTTTTAACATAATTTTATTACTTTCTTCCATTATGTAGTGTGACTGTTTAATTTTGGAGAAATCTGGCATGCTGTCAGCTTCTGAAATCATCACTTTCTGGTAATGTGTGCTGTGATTGCTTTTTAAATTTTATGACTTTACATTTTTAGCCAGGACCGTTGATATATTTTGTCTATTAAAGAACATGTATCCTATTAATGTCCACATTTAAAAGATGCTTTCGGGCTGATTTAGTACCAGATCATTTATGTGGTAATGTCTAAATCCTAAAAGTCATTGACATCTTCCCCTAAGCCCAGAGGGCTTTTATCCTTTCTGGGATTGATTACTAGGACTGGGCATTGGGTAGTGAGTGGCTCTGAGTAAGTTGATTTTTAGTAAACTGCAGACCAGACCTTTGCCTCAATTAATATGTCCATGGTTTAATCTTTAAAGTACTTTTATTAATCAACCATTGCTGGTTAATATGGCACTTCAGAAAATGTCATTTCATTTTATTTTGTTAAGCTACACTGAGATCAATGAATACAGACCAGGCTAATGTATATTCTGCTCATTGCTAATGTTTTTGATGCAAGTATCAATGATTCTCCTCATTTGTTTTCTGTTTTGCAACACTTCTACCTAGTTTATCATTTGTATACTATGCTACTGCTATAAAGGATGGAAATTCCTAGGAAGTAACTTCGTTTTGACATCACAAAAAAATGCCGTTAGTATAAACTATAGAATCTTTGGGTTAATCAGTTATCCAGTGCTGGGCTTTGGTGAGCCTGGAGTCTGTGCTGGAAACTACATGGCACAAGGTTGGGAATACCCTGAGATTACTGTGGGAATACCCCAAGGTTGTGGATACCGTAACATCACGGCAATCCATTGCAGAGCAGTGTGTCCTGCTATGGGCAGCCTAGAGAGGGAGGACACCCAGAGTTATTTATGCAAACTGGACACGAGGAGCCATGGCTGGGAATCAAATCGAGCCCCCAGCTGTAGGGGTGTTGGGCTGACACTGAGGCAGGGTGCCTCAATGCTTATTGACGTGCATCCTCAGTCTGACTGCACCATCAGCATTTTCAAGTGAAGTGCTGGAACATGCTGAATTACACACGATAGTAATAATAAAAATAATAATGGTGGTGGTGGTCTTTTCCTTGTCCTTCTATTTATTAATTTGTAATATTTTCTTTATCATTCGTTTCTTACCCCCCAATATGCTACACAGTACAAAAAAAAAAAGAACTAAAACAGAGAACAAAGAAGACATAGTAATATAATATAAAATGGCAATAAAAGCAGCTAGTAAGACTATGTAGAACACCAGTGAAAGAAGTGAAATTATGGTCCATAAAAAAAAAAAGTCAGTTATGTCATCAGAATGATTCTTGTGTAAACAAATCTCAAAATGTGATGACTGATACAGAGTTTATTTCTAGCATGTCAAGCTTTCGCTCTGTCATGTGTGGGAAATATTTCAGTATTGTGGGATGTCCTGGTTAGAGTTTTTATGACTGAAATAGAAAATGGATGTTACGTCTAGCAATGTTCAAGGTTGTTGAGTCAGCATCTCTGTCACAGTAAATTAAAGTTTGCCGGTTTTCCTGGATGCTTTCAATCAAGCTGTTTTGTCTCTGCTGTGAATCACTGCTATAGCAATTTTTATCCTTTCCTCACGCCTTCCTCCACACAAGCATGAGTTGAGCATATTCTGACGTTTTCATACAAGTTTGAAAGTCACTCTGGATACCAAACATTAACAGAGATGTCACTGTTTTTTGAAAGGACAGTAGCTCACTTTGAATTTGTCCCCTTCACGTAAACCACATCATCTTGGTTAGTACTGGTTGAATTGCTCTTTCAGAGACTGTGAACCAGAATGCTGTTATTCACAGAGTACAATTGCATACAGTTTCACATACCATCAAGACAACAAAATAATAATAAATTGAATGAAAGTAAGAGGTATAAATAGACATAAAAATGTGTAATTAATGAATAATCAAATAGATATAATGTGAGACAGACAGATATAAGGTGTGTGCAGCTTTAGGGTATGTGTAAATGAAATTTATGATGTCATAAATGTTTTCCGTGGAAACCTGAGAATCCCTTACACGTCTGGATGGGTGAGCTAAATGTGAGCAGCTAACAGGCCTGCTTCAGTGTGAATCTCTCTCCTTTGGTCTCTTTCAGTCTGATAGAGCGTGGCCAGCTGGAGATAGCCACTGGGGGCTGGGTCATGCCCGATGAGGCCAACGCGCATTACTTCGGCATAATCGACCAGCTGCTGGAGGGTCACCAGTGGCTGGAGAAGAATCTGGGTAGGAACAACTGCATGCCAAATGGGGGGGGGGGGGGTGGTGGTGAATTCACTCTGCACCACACCACAGTCCCACACCTACACCTTCTCAAAGTCTCACTTGTATACCCCCTTCCTGCAAGGTACAATAATGATATGTGCTGCATTGGTGCATTAATTACAATACACTTAAGCACATTAATGACTGTAAGGAATTAATGTAATACCTTTAAATCTTAGGAAAGCTGTATGGGAATTCGGGGGGGGGGGGGAGGGGGTGGCAGACTTGTAATAGTCCAAACAAAGGCATTGTGATGCTGTTTGATGACAGGCTATTAATACAATTTTTTAGTTGACCATATAAAAAAAAATCAATTCCCTGTTTTTGGTGGCACCAAAGCTTGTAAAACGAAGCTGTCATTGATCTGAAGTCAGCCAAACACTGGCAGGATGCTGAGCACCTTGCACCAGTCGATAAATTTAATTTTTACTTTATGAAGATGCCGCTGGTTCTCCTTTGATGGCAATCGTTTTCCTTTTCGCCTCACTCTAATAAAATGCAGATGGGACCCGTGTGGGATGCGTACTCTTCCTTTGTTGGATAGTTTGTTGAGCTGAAGGGTGCCCCCTGCCTCACCTTTTCATCTATGATGTTTATTATCTGTCATTCCTGCTGTTTGTAAAAGGACTAACAACCTGCAACCTCCCGGTAACACTCCTGTTATCCGGCTGGATTCTTGGGAGGGGCAGGCATAATCATAGTTGGAGTTGTAGATGCTTCCTACTTGCTATGCGTTCCCAAAAGAAGCTACTCCAGAGAACTTCTGGTGTCTCTTTACATTCTTGTTAATTCCAAGTGCTTCTGGCTGACTGACCTCTCCATTACCATAAAAAGTAGATTACATTATACATTTAAATTGATGCAAATAACCTTTGAGCATTTTTATCCATGGGTAGTCCTGATGGTGCAGGTCATAGCCCGACGGCTAAGCGTATATAGCCTGACTACTGCTGGCGTTCTCACTAATTTTCCCTGTGTTTTTTTTTTTCTTCATTTGTATTTAAATACTTCTAAATGAAGCATGATTGCCTTTTTAGGTTATTGCTCATTAACATTCACAGAACATTCATTCATTCATTATAAAACCCACTGTGCAGTACTGTTTCTTTCTATTTACTACGTATAATTCTTTCTGTGACATTGTCTGCCCTGTTACTGTTTATTATTAATTATTTACTCTTTATTACTTTCTGAATGTGTGTGTTGTGCTACTGAAAACCTACAGTTTCCTTTTGGGATTAATGAGATGTCTAGCTAATAGTATAAATGCAGCCACCTGCGGTGAAGGTGATGCTTGTGCCTGCCAGGGGTGAAGCCGCGATCCGGCTGGGCGGTTGACCCCTTTGGTCACTCCCCCACCATGGCCTACCTGCTGAAGCGGGCCGGCCTGTCCAACATGCTCATCCAGAGAGTGCACTACTCTGTGAAGAAGCACTTCGCCGCTCAGAAGACGTTGGAGTTCTTCTGGAGACAGAATTGGGGTGAGACTCTTATCATCATCATCATCATCATCATCGTTATTATTATTATTATTATTATTATTATTATAACTTTGAAATGACACTGGCAACTGTGGGATTTGAACCAGGATTTCCTTGGGATTTTCCCTGATCCCAGGGAAATAGTTCTGAGCCATACAACGCTCCCACTGAATGTCCAACTCTGTGGACTGCAATCAAAGCGGACCCTTATTCTCATAGTGCCTTTTTGCTTTCTTTATCCTCAGAGATTAGTGGACTTATTAGAAGATACAGTCAAATCCCTCATTAACACATTGCTCTTTGTAGCTGAACATCCAAGTTAGGGAGAGCTTAGTGAGTCTTGGAGAAACAAAATAAAACATGAATAAATTCCATCCATCCAACTTGCAGATGCTGATGCTTGTCAGGGTTGGGGGGGTGCTGTGTACCTATCCCAGACTACAAAGGTGGCTCATCCAGTCCATCTCAGGAATTTGTAATTTTATGAAAATCAAATTTTGAGTGTAAATACACTTTAAAGCAGTCTGACATTTAGAGTGAACACCCACTGTCCCACTACGTTTGGTGCTCCGCAAGGACAGGGTAAATTAAACGTCTGCTATAATGACTCTCACGGGTAGCCGACATGGGCTGTTTAAGGACCCCCCTCCCCCACATGGTAGCAAGATCCTTAAAATTTAGCCTCCCCAAGAAAGTGGAGCACACTTCCTTTAATGTTACAAAGCGACATGCTTTTGTTTCCTGGCTTCTTGCTTTCTCTTGTTTTTTCTTCTTTCCTTTTCACCCTCTGCAGTCATTTAAATCACTCGATGCAAATGGGAATCGGCATTATGGATTAGTTAGTGACATCAGCTTAACGAGCAGAACAGTGTTAGACTCATTGAGGAAATAACCCAGTAGGTGTTGGCCTCAAACCCACACTGCTGTACTTGTAGCAGCTGGGTATGAGGCCTCAACAAGTTAGGACTCTCTGCCTAACATTGGAATGTCGCCAGAAAAAATCCCTGAGTCGGCAGAGTGACATCCTGTGTTTCCTTGTCTGTATGCTGATATCTGTTTCTCTGCTCCCAGACCCCCGACTCCAGCACAGACATCCTGTGTTTCCCCATCTGTCTGCCTGTCTGTGCCCCCAGTCCCCGACTCCAGCACAGACATCCTGTTTCCCCATCTGTGTCCCTGTCTGTGCCCCCAGACCCCGACTCCAGCACAGACATCCTGTGTTTCCCCGTCTGTCTCCCTGTCTGTGCCCCCAGACCCCAACTTGAGCACAGACATCCTGTGTTTCCCTGTCTGTATGCTGATAAAGGCCCTGTCTCTCCCTATCTGTGCCCCCAGACCCCGACTCCAGCACAGACATCCTGTGTTTCCCCGTCTGTCTCCCTGTCTGTGCCCCCAGACCCCAACTTGAGCACAGACATCCTGTGTTTCCCTGTCTGTATGCTGATAAAGGCCCTGTCTCTCCCTATCTGTGCCCCCAGACCCCAACTTGAGCACAGACATCCTGTGTTTCCCTGTCTGTATGCTGATAAAGGCCCTGTCTCTCCCTATCTGTGCCCCCAGACCCCGACTCCAGCACAGACATCCTTTGTCACATGATGCCCTTCTACAGCTACGACATCCCCCACACCTGTGGCCCCGACCCCAAGATCTGCTGCCAGTTTGATTTCAAACGGCTGCCCGGGGGGCGGATCAGCTGCCCCTGGCGGGTGCCCCCGCAGGCCATCACGGATGACAACGTGCAGGAGAGGTGAGCACAACTCCGCTGAACCTGGCCAGTCGAACCCATAGCCGCCACACACCAGGTGTCCATGAATGGTGCATTGTGGGCATTGTGTGTTCCCATCTCAGTCTTAAATTCTGGACATTTCCTTGTTTTATTAGTTTCGCTCTTGTAAGCAGCAAACTTCTAGAATTCTTTCATATTGGTTTGCTAAAGATCTTTGCATAAAGTTTCAGAGGTTTTTTGACCAATGTGGAGCTCTGTCTACAAAATGTCACATTTTTGACAGATTAGTCCGCATCATTTTTATGTGGCCAGGAAACTTTTTTAGTTTTCTTTTAATCTGATTCAATCTGAAAAAGTTCATACTGCTCGTGTATAATTACCTGTTTACTGGAATATGTTTTTCCACGCATCTCATACATTTACATGAAATGGGGCTTAAAAATTACAGATCTTACACTGGTTAAGTTTGCATATTGCCCCCATCTTGGCCCTGTATTGGAAAAATGCTTGGAGGATTGGTTAAATATAGGAATACATGTATAATTTACGTGATATGTAACATAAGTTGAATAATTAATCTGTCTGATGCTCACATCCAGGGGCTCTATCCTTTATCCATTTTTATTCACTAGGGATGCGCATTTCTCTCTCCCGCCTTCCTCATCCCTCTTTCCCTCCAAAGGGCTCTCATGTTGCTGGATCAGTATCGAAAGAAATCCCAGCTGTTCCGTACCAAGGTGGTCCTGGCCCCACTGGGAGACGACTTCCGATACACGGAGGCTTCTGAGTGGGACCAGCAGTTTCAAAACTACCAGAAGCTCTTCGACTACATGAACTCGCACCCGGAGCTGCACGTGCAGGTTCCCTCTTCCCCCACCCCCCCCCACCCCACCCCCCATCCCCGAGCGCCGTTTGGCCAGCCGCTGCCTTTGTTTTCATACTTTGGTTTCATTCGTTAATGTTGCCGGGGGGTTACTGCTGTGCCCCGCTTTCTCTGTATGGGTGTTTCTTTCTGTTATGGGGGGTCGGTGGCTGTTTTGGTGGTATTTCTCTGACACTGTGTACGTTACGGGATCCTCTTCTAGCGGGCAGCAGCTTTTGCTCCTAAATGCCACCGCAGTTGAACCTCGTTACATCTGGCATCGTCAGAGAGATGCCAAGGCAGAGGACTGGAAGAGTGAACCATGTTATTTCCTGGATATACAGGCCTCTTGTGCCCTCTTCTTGATTCAAGGGCACAGTGCAAAGTGCTCTTAATTAAATATTTACTAATGCCCTGACATTCACAGTTGTTGAATTGTTGTATGTGTAATACTTTTTGATCAACATGATCAGCAGTAATTTGTCTGGGTATGATGCACAGCAAATGAAATACATAGAAGTATTTAAACTGCAATTAATATTTCTTATTTCTTGGTGCTTGTTTTACCCCTGTGTTCGTGTCTAATAATAATAATAATAATAATAATAATAATAATAATAATAATAATACGACAACAACAACAACTCTGGAAGGTGTTTGCTTTAAAAGCCCCTGGTTTTGAAACTTTAGTGTCATCCCAACTGGGTAACCTCTCCCCAAGTTTTTAGGTTATGTCACGCTGTTTATTAATCATAGTGGTAGAATATAAAATTTTTCGAAACTATTTACAAACAGACATGTTAATACTTCAGGTTATACTAAGACAGACATGATTATACTCAGACAAGTGTGATTATACTCTGGATTGTACTTAGACAAGCGCAATTATACTTCAGATTGTACTCACAGGAATATTTATACTCCGGCTGCCTTCTTGAGTATAATCATGCTATTGTTGATCCTCCCCCAGGCCCGGTTCGGCACCATCTCCGATTTCTTCGCTGCCTTGCGGGTCACTGCAGACGTAGACCCACTAACCAGCAGCTCACCACTGCTCCCGGTGGTGAGCGGGGACTTCTTCACCTACGCGGACCGAGACGACCACTACTGGAGCGGCTACTTCACCTCGCGACCCTTCTACAAGCGGCTAGACCGACTGCTGGAGTCGTACCTCAGGTGACACTTCAAATCCTCCATGGTCTGGGAGTCACCAGAGTTCTGGGGAATCCCCACATTTACATTACCGTGACACTCCACTACCATAATGTCAAACTTTTAACAAGCATCTATACTTTGTCCATCCCTTGAGTAAACTTGAGTATTTACCATTCTCATGGTCTTACAGACACACATCTATAAAAAATACTGAAAACTGAAAACCAAAAAAAAGTGTGAATGCATACCACAAGCCTCAGTGCTTGTGATTTATAAATAAGTGTGCTGACCAACTAACCCCTGCAACCACCTATTCCCAAAATTACCCCCCAGAATCAAAACCAAGACCCCAAAATGGGGAACCATAGAGGCACAAACAAAAGTGCAAATATAGCTCCTATAGCTTTTCTATGATCAAGGCATGACCCAGATATCCTGTGAAGATTATTCGTAGTAGGTGATGTAGTGTGTGCAGGGGGATATACTCGGAAGGTAACCTTAATGTAGCTGGAATCATCCAGATACCATGTGTATATATAGATGCGGTGTGTGTAATATTTCAGTGTTTGTTTCAAAATAAGCTGTTTGAACATGGGGGCAGACTCTCCTGGGGTGGGTGGGTGTTATTCAGGAGTTTCGGGGACATGATATCTGCACCAGGATTTGTCGCATCAATGGCAGCTGCAACCCGATTAACCGATCAAGCTAGGGCGTCCCCCTCAGGCTCATCTTCGCCCGGATGGCGTGGGAAATGGACTAGGGCTACCTGTTCATGGACGGGACAGGCTAAAGAAGATAGTTCACCGAATTCGGCTGGTCACCATCAACATTGGCACCCTCACTGGCCGAAGCCACGAATTGGCAGACACCCTCAAGACCCGACGCATCGACATCGCGTGTATCCAGGAGACCAAATGGAAGGGGTCCAAGGCATGGGATATCGGAGAAGGCTATAAAGTCATTTACCACAGTGTTAAGTAGAGTAAAAATATAGTTGGCGTTGTCATCTGTCAACAGCTACGAAACGACATCGTCGAAGTCTGTAACATCTCTGACCACCTCATCTCAGTCAAGATCGTTTCTGGTCTGACCACCCTCAGCGTTGTCTCATGTTACGCCCCTCAAGCAGGCTGCGCTGATCAGGAAAAGGATGATTTCTGGGAAAACCTCAACATGCATCTCCAGATGATCACCCCCGACGAACACATCCTGGTCGGAGGAGACCTCAAAGGCCATGTTGGTCTTGACCGCCAAGGATACGAACAAGTGCATGGAGGCCATGGTTTAGGCACACGCGACGACGAGGGAACCCGTATTCTGGACTGTGCTGAAGCCCATGATCTTGTCATCACCAACACCTTCAGGAAGAGACTAAGCCACCTTGCCAGTTACATTAACGGTGGTCAAAAAACCCAAATTGACTATTGGATGATCCGACGGTGCAACCTATAGTTGACACTAAATGCCAAGGTGATCCCATCAGACACCATCAGCCCTCAACACCGGCCACTTATCCTCAACCTCCAGCTCAACCTGCATCGCCAACCCCGAGAGAGAACCACGGGACCTGAGCACATCAAGTGGTGGAGGCTGCCTGAACGCAAACAACAACTCCAAGTAGCCTTTCAATCGCTCAACATTGATCTTGACCAAGCAACTGAGATGCTCTGGAGTGACCTCATCTGCCAAATGCATGCCTCTGCCTCGACCATCCTCTGCTCAATGAAGCCTGGGCGACGATTCATGGACAAGCAAGTCTGGTGGTGGAGCAAGGAGGTCCAGACCGCAATCAAGGCTAAGAAGCTGGCGTATGGGCAAGTGCTGCGTGACCCTCCTGCCATACTCGCCCGATGGAATGAATACTTTAGCACTATCTCAAATGAGGAATTTCCGCATCCACCCATTCCCAGCCCAGACCCCGTAAATGGCCCTGTACCTCTGATCACCGCATCCAAGGTCATGAAGGCTGTGAAGAGTATGAAGAATGGCAAAGCCACTGGGCCAGACGACATCCCAGCTGACACCTGGAAGCTGTTGGGACATTGAGGAGCCGAGATCCTTGCCGCCCTGTTCAACAAGATCACCACGGAGAACAGGGCACCGCAGGCTTGGACGACCAGCACCACAATACCAATCTGGAAAGGGAGAGGCGCGACATCTCTGAATGCAAGAACTACCACCCGATCCGACTACTGTGTCATGCAATGAAGATCTTTGAACATGTTCTGGACAGTCGCCTACGAAGCATCGTAGCCTTAATCAATGCAGCTTCATCAAGGGACGGGGAACAACGGACGGCGTCTGTGCTGCCTGCCTGCTTATGGAAAAGCACTGGGAGAAGAACAAGCCAGTCCGCATGGTCGTCCTGGACCTGGAGAAGGCCTTCGACCGTGTGCCGCACAAACTTATCTGGGCATCCCTGCGATCACACTGTGTCCCATAGGCTTATGTCAACTGGGTGCAAATCCTCTCCCAGAATGTCACAAGCATTGTCCGCTGCCCGGCTGGGATATCACCACTGTTCTTCATCAACTTTGGAGTACACCAAGGATCAGCTCTTTTGTCCCTGCTCTTCATCACTTGCAAGGATGTGGTGACAGAAGAACTGCAGACACCTCATCCCTGGACTCTGCTCTACGTGGATGACATATTCCTCACTGACAGTGATCGGCAAAGCCTCCAAGACAATGCACAACGCTGGAAGGAACGCTTGGACCAGAATGGCTTACGGCTCAACATAGAAAAGATGGAATACATGGAAAGTGACCCCCAAACCAATGGTACCATCAGCATCGATGGCATAGACCTCAAGAAGACCACCCAGTTCAAATATCTTGGCTCGACTCTATCAGCTGATGGCGATAGTCACCCAGACGTCAGATTACGGGTGAATGCGGCCTGGCTGAAATGGCACCAAATCACTGGTGTCCTCTGTGATAAATGTATGCCCAAACACCTCAAGGCGAAGATCTACAAAACAGTCGTTCTCCCTGTCACCCTATATGGAGCGGAGTGTTGGCCCGCGTCCTCCAGGCATGAGCAGACCCTGCATGTCATGGAGATGCGGATGCTTAGGTGGATGCTAGGGTTCACCCGACAGGATCAAGTGATGAATGAGGATGTCAGGAAGGCCATAGGAATCGCTCCGATCACAGAGAAGATGAGAGAAGCACAATTGCGGTGGTACGGACATGTTGCCCGAAGTGAGGAAGAGATCAATCGCAAAGATGGCTCTGCGCCTCAATCTGGAAGGAAAGAGACCTCGGGGAAGACCCAAGAAGCGATGGATGGACCGGATAAAGGAAGATATGAAGCACGACAATGTCGCCCCAGAAGATGCCCTCGATCACAAGAGATGGAAAGCAGCCTGCCAAAAAGCAGACCCTGTACTATGACGGGACGAACGGTAGGAGAGAGAGATATCTGTACCAGGATGCAGCAGGTCGCAATTAAGCTCGGCTGCACGCCTGGGTGTGTGACAGGTGACTGGCCTTTGCATAAGCAGAGCAAAACAGCAGACTGGCTCTCTGCACAGATGCTGGTGTGTTCAGGAAGGACTGCCATACTTCATTCCCTCGGTCTGTTTTTATGGTCTGTGTTCTTATCTTCAAAAATCCTTTAATTAACTCTACTTAGTCGTTTTCTGCTTTTAAAAATTAGAAGTTATTTGACCATATGCCAAAATGTTTTAGTGCACGATGTGAAATAATATTAATAATAATGATAATGATCCATATTAACTCTTGAATCTAGTTCAGAAAAACACTCTTAGACTTTGCTTAAAAGAGCTGTCAGACTTTATTAGAAACAAACAGCACATTAGGCTGCAGAAAAGAAAGAAGTATTGTATAGGTAGGAGCATATGCATCAAGTGGCTTTTGGCTAACTTTTCACTACCGTGAAAACTTTCATGTTGACAGATTGCCAGGAGTAGGACAGTGACCACACAAGGTAAAACCTCCCCAGCAGTGTGTGTCCTGTTTGTAGGGGTAGGGTGTAGAGTGTAAGGTGTATGCAGAGAGGCTGACGTGACTGTCATCAGCGCTAGTTGCTAGTCGAGGTTCTTGATTGATGTCCTCTCTCCCACATCCAATCCTAGCCTCGCTGACCATGGCTGCTTTTAACCTGCCTGATAACCTTAGTGCTGATGGGAAAGGTTCTGTCGGGGGAGGGGGGCGGGATCTTTGTGTAGCTTTTGCTGCCTCCCTTATTGATCTTTTTGTGCTATTTGTAAGGCTGTGTGTTGCACCAGAGCAGTGAAGGTTGTTGGACTGCAGGGACTCTAGCAGCACGCTCACTTTGCGAGTCTGTCCCGGAGCATGGCACCACCTGGCATCCATCAGTGAGCGTGCCTGGTGGTCTGCAACCACGCGTCATGGATGTGTGACTCTCAATAAAATCTCTCACTGGCCGAAGCCACGAATTGGCAGACACCCTCAAGACCCGACGCATCGACATCGCGTGTATCCAGGAGACCAAATGGAAGGGGTCCAAGGCATGGGATATCGGAGAAGGCTATAAAGTCATTTACCACAGTGTTAAGTAGAGTAAAAATATAGTTGGTGTTGTCATCTGTCAACAGCTACGAAACGACATCGTCGAAGTCTGTAACATCTCTGACCACCTCATCTCAGTCAAGATCGTTTCTGGTCTGACCACCTTCAGCGTTGTCTCTAGTCCGAGGTTCGCAAATTACTATTGTGCACAACATTTTCTCATGTTTCTCTCTGTTGGAAACATCCAGGCCCGTGGGGTCATTTTGTTTGTCATTCTTTATCAAACAATGGAATTAATATGTAGATGAACTGCCCCCGTACCAATAAAGACAACCCCCCCTACCCCCCGCCCTGCAAAATATACTTCTGACTTTGCCCTGAACATGATTCAGGGAGTAAATGCCCTGCTCATAGATCTGTGTTATTGTCTAGAAGCGTCTGGAGCTGTTTGTTTGTATCTGTCAAGAGCCACACATGGAGCGTGGGTGCTTACATGAAGCCTTTGTTGAGTGACTCGCTTACAGCAGCCATCTGCACTTTTTCATAAAAGCAGTAATAAAGTCCTGAGCGTCTCCTGCCTCTCTGAGCCCTGCAGCTCGATTACGCCTGAGCCTCACGTCTCCAACCCCAGAAGCCGCTCGTGATGGTCTCACATTAAAGCAGCAAGGAGCTCTGTGATTTGCGTAAAGAGGAATAATTTGCTGGAATCTCTGACTTTGGTGACTGTATTCGCTTGCAGATGATGTATATAAATGACTTCGTAATTGGTACCTATTACATATTTTATCATCCTGTCAAATTGTGTTTGTGCAATTTTTTTTTTTTGGCAGTGTTCTTATTTTTTCATTAGTTTCTTCTTTCTGTTTTTTGATGAGTAGTTACCCTGTGGGCTCATGAATATTTAGGTGTTACCGTAGAGTTCACCCTAATTTAGAAGATTGGGTACCTGGTTATGTTTTCTGTAGCAAACCACGACTCAAATTTTGATAGCAAATTTGGTAGTAAGTTATGCTGGTTATATGTACTAAGTCAGTGTTTCCCAGTCCGGTCCTCGGGGACACACATTTGGTCCAAGGTTTTGCTCCATCCCACAAACTGTCTGAGGACCTTGTTTGGAAACACTGCACAAAGAGACTGCAGCTTAAACACGATAGAAGTGCACCGTGTTGTGCACAGGGTTAATCCCTGTGCTGTGCAGTTATGTCTTCAGTTTATATACGCAGATTGTAGCTGAGGTATCTGCATATTGTAAATGACTCGGGTTCAGAAAGTAAAAATCTAGACCAGGATTTTGTTTCAGATGTAGATGTAGATTCTTTATTTGTCACATGTAGTTATAGCTGCTACAACATACAATGAAATGCTTTTTCTGGCAAAAAGTACCCCCGGTTGTGCTATACAGCAAGGTTTCTCAACCCAGTCCTCGGGGACCACCAGACGGTCCACGTTTTTGCTCTCTCCCAATTGGCAGGGTGGTCCCCGAGGACCGAGTTGAGAAACCCTGCTATACAGTACATACAAAAGGAATAAGTAGTAACATCACAGAACAATAAGGAAAGATAGTGCATATAGTATATATAATACACATAAGTATACATAACATAACATTGCACTGTGGAAGTATAAATTGCACTGTATGCAGATTGCACTGTGAAGATATAAATCTCACAACCAACCAGTTGTGTCAGAGAAAGAGTCAGAGAGTACTCAGCTGGTTGGTTGAAACAAAACCTTTGTTTGGATTTTTCCACCTCTGGAAAACGACATGAAGCTTGATGGATTCCTCACATGGGTGTTTTATGCCCTGAAGGCCATGCAGAGAGATACTGTAGCGATCCAGCCGGTCTATGAAAACACCACTTTTTGTTTTCAGTTCATTTCTGCTGTGGATACTTCCTCTTAGAAATAAAGGTATTTAAGTATTTGTTGGAACTCAGCGGTCGGGATACTAGGTCAGGGATGAACTTGTTCTGGGGAATATGTCTTTGCTGAGTATGATGCTGGCTGATCCATCGTGTCGAGTTGTGTACCCCCTCCCCCCTCCTCAACCACCACCTTTAATTATGTGGTGCTGCAAGCCCCCATAATCTCAAACCCTCCCCCCATATGATTCTGCCTGTCTGTGCTTCTCATAGAACATTACGACAAGGTTGGTATTTGCTCTCACTTCCTGTTAGTGTTTTAGGGCAGTTTTTCCCAACCCAGTCCTTGGGAACCCACAGACAGTCCACATTTTTGCTCCCTGCAACCTCCAGGAGGGAGCAAAAACATGGACTGTCTGTGGGTCCCCGGGGACTGGATTGGGAAACGCTGCTTTAGGGTCCTGAAAGACTCATCTGGAAGGTTACAGGCCAGATGCCATGCTGAAGAAATAATGGCTTTTCATAATAAATTAGGCCTTAGCAAGACTCCTCGGAATGATCACACTACAACACTAAGGGACTCTCTAAACTGTCCGTCCGTCTATCTATTTATCCTCTGGCCACTTATCTAGGTCCGGGTCACAGGGAGTCGTGAAACCAAAACGTCATTTTTGCATGAAGGTTGAAAATGACTGTGCAAAATGAATAGGCATGGTGCAGATATCACTGATGACATCTGCAATGGATAAAGGAGGCCCTGCAGTCAGAGCGACGTGCTTATTCATAACAAATTTTACACAAAAATATCAGAAACTGACCAGCCAATTACTAAAGTGCCATTTAATTCAACTTAAATCTGAACTGTTACTGAGTTGCACTCAGTTGCATTAAACCTGAGACCGCTCTCATCCATATTTGCGGTTTTTCTTTAGAAATTAAGAAAAAACCCCTTTGTATGTATCACCTTCCCACATCGGGGTGCCGTAAGCAGTCTGACAGCTGGCTTCACAGCTGTGTCTGATCAGTCGGCCCTGTTTTGGCCCCAAGTCCACGTCCACATGCGAGAGAGCTGTCCGCGGCTGCTCTGTGCTTCCTGATCGGAGTCTGCGCTGTCAGGCACTTGGCAGGTAGTCGAACCTTCCCATGCAGGTACAGCCATACCTGTGGGGCAGTGCAGCCATTTTCTCATATCGCATCATGAGAAACACAATCACACGTATTTACAGGTGAGGGCAAGATTTTTCAGGTTACTGCACAGCAGCCGAATCCCCTGGAGCTTTGGGGGTTTAGGGCCTTTCTCTAGGGGCCTAGCTGCCAGCCATGGGATTTAAACCCACAACCTTCCTAACACAGGAACAGATCCCTGACCCGCTGATACCATCCTGATGCATTGGTGTGCCCAGCAATGGAAACATGCTGACCCAAAAATTCTGTAGACTTTAAAGGGTAACTTTGTCATTTCCACTGTATAGCACTCTTCCGAAGTTACCAAAGTGCCAGAGGGAGCCGGACATGATGTAAACTACTCATAACTCTCAGGAGAGTAACAGAAGTGTTTCAGAAGTGTTCGGAACATTTGAGATAAACAGAGAAGTCTGGAAAAAGAGCAAAAGATGGCTGGAATGTAGGTTTGACAGAGCATCGGCGAGAAGATCCTGACATTTTCCAGTGTCTATGAGCTGCAGGCTGCAGACAGCCGAGGGAAGGCCATGCAGTGTGACATATCAGGCAGGTCATGCAGTGTGACATATCAGGCAGGTCATGCAGTGTGACATATCAGGCAAGTCATGCAGTGTGCCATATAGCCGCAGCATAGACGATAATGTTTCCAAATGTTTTTGGGAATCTAATATAGAAAGACAATGTACAAAATCCTGTTTTGTAGCTGCTCATTCTCTATGGATGAAAATACTGTGTATTAGTGTGTTTTGTACCCTATCCTCACACCCAATGTTTAACATAAAGCACAATATGTCTAGGAGAAGCAGTTCATGGATGGATGGATGGATGGATAGGTAACATGCAGGAGACGTATATGCTTGTGCATCATGCACTGATTTTTCAGGACGTACCATGGAATGGGGCTTTTCAGATCATCAGCTACCTTCCTCATCATAGAGCAGAAGTTCCAGAACCTTCACTCAAGCCTGTGGTTAAATACCTTTCGTGCCTCACTGGTTTGTGTTGATGCCACGTGACAAGGGAGCTGCATGCCTTGATCGGTTAATACAAAAGCAGACCGCAGGCTGGGGCAGGTCAGCAATGGAAATGGAACGCAGCAAGGCTATACGGTGTGACTTGTGGTTTACACCCCTGAGAGAGACCCGTCACGGGGAACTGAGAGGGTTGCATGCGGCATGTCCGCTACCCTTTTCCTGTTTACATTAAAGTTGTCACTGGCAGCATTTTCGTCACCTTTTCTAAGCTGTGTGTGTCCAGATGCTTCCGCAGACCTCAGCTGTGACTTTTGAGAGAGCCCCCACCCCCAAGGGGGTGTGTGTCTCTACGGTTCTGGTTAGGACCCCAGGGGCTGCTGATGTGCTGTATAGCTCCTCTCCTGCCTGATTATGTGCATCTGTGTATCCCATGTATCCGAATGGTTCTGTAAGTTTCTGCAATGGAAGCCTCCTTGTGATTATTAGTATATGTAGCTTGAACCTTTCCCCGGGCAAGACTGAGTTTGCCATTCCCTCCATAACAGCTGCAAAATTGTACATTTTGTTTTATAACCAAGGAGAACTCATCCCTCTCGCTTATTATGGGCAGTGCCAATCGCTCCATTAGGCTGCATAGGCGGGTGCCAGTTTCATTTTTTTAGACGAGGGCCCCGATGGTGAATAATAATAATAATCGATACTTTATTGATCCCCGTGGGGAAATTGTCTTTATGCCTCCCTCAACTTGCTCTTTTGTAGAGTAAGCTGTCCGTGAAGGGCAGCCACCCGTAGCGGTGCCCAGGGAGCTGGGGGTTGAGGGTCTTGCTCAAGGACCTGCAGACATGCTGAGGCTGGGTTTGAAACGGTGACCTTGTGATTAGAAGCGCAAATTCCTGTAGCTTTCACAGGGGAAAAGTTCAGGTCCAGAAAGTAAAAATCCAGACCAGGATTTTGTTTCAACCAACCAGTTGAATCAGAGTCAGTACTCAACTGGTTGGAACAAACTCTTGGTCTGGATTTTTACTTTCGGGACTTGAACTTTCCATCTCTGGTGGTTTTTAAAGCCGTAATAGCCAGTAGCAACCAGAAATTAGTTATACCCTTAGTTTGAAGTGTAAGGTATCCTAAGACTTCTTTCTTATTTATCGTTGCCTTAGTCCAGGCTGTAGATGCAGGCGGGAACGTTCCAATGTACTTGGCCTAAAAAACATCTTGACAGCTTTTCTGATTGTAAAACTTCAGATTTGTCTCATTTTTACTTTCATTTGTTTTGCTTAATTTTGATAAATGAGTTTGTTTATGGCTTGGATTTTTTTTTATCACCACCACAAAGTGATTTCATCATATTGTCATGATTTCATAGATTGTTTTCATTTGTTTTGTTGGTTTTTTGTTTATACATGTACAATTTGAGTTTATGTGGACTTGACTAGAAATTGTAGTAGTAGTAGTAATAAATAATAATAATAATAATAATAATAATAATAATAATAATAATAATAATAATAATAATAATTATTATTATTATTATTTTATTATTATTAATAATTAATTACTTTTATATAGTGCCTTTCACAAACCCAAGGTCGTTTTATGAGAAGGTGTGGGGGAAAAAATCTAAGCAGTTCAGTAAGACAAATGCTTGTTAAACAATGGTCTTTAAGTCAAATTTAAAAGTAGAAAATGAGGAATCGTCAAAGAAAGATTGAGGAAGAGGATTCCAGAGGCAATGGCTCTGAATGACCCCGCCACCCATAGTGAGAAGCCGGGTGCAAGGGGAATGGAGGAGATTACAGCTAGATGAGCTGAGGGAGCGAGGGGCAGAGTAAGGGGTTAGGAGATCGCTGAGGTAGGGGGGAACAAGCCCATGTACTGCTCTGAAGTGATGTAGCAAGATTTTGAATTTGATAGGGGATAGAATTGATAATCAGTGTAACTGTGAGCTTTTGTCAAGATTTTACAAGAAGGACAATGAAAAGGAAATTAGAGTGGTCAATACCCCAATACTTGTCTGTTTTAAAATACCTCACTGATCATTTTGATGTGACTTTCTATAAATGTGCTAATAAACTTTGACAAAAATAGTGCTCACAGAAAGTCTTGGGACACTTTTTTACTTTGGTAAAAATATTTCAAATTTATTAGTTTTCTAACAAAAATCACTACATTTTAAACAAATGAATATCACATTAGAAACAACCAATAGTCGTTTCCACCTCTAGTGCAACTAGTAATGAACTGAAACCCAAATCATAGTTCTCAAAATGCTGTTCTGAGTTAAGATCATTGACAAAAAGTCTCATTGGGGGCTTTTTAATTAGTGACACTTTTGCAATATCATAAAATACAAAAATTGGTAACTATGGGAGTGAATGAATACAATTAATAGCAAAATTAATTTAGGGGCACCCTCAGCACATCTGTGGATCCTTGAGCAAGACCCTCAACACCCATGGGCACTGCCATTTGCTTACAAAGAGCAAGTTGAGGAGATGTAAAATCATAAATTAATAAACTGATTATTATTATTATAACTATTACAATGGCAAGAGCTGAACTGAATGAGTCAGTGAAAAACATTGACACTTAATAAAAAGAAAATGTCTGTGAGATATGTACTGATATGCTAAACATTGCTTGTCAGTGGAATTCTTCTGTGGTGAAACTAATAAATATGAAAAAAAAATATAAAATTAAGCAAGCATCCCAAGACTTTCTGTGAGCACTTGTCAGTATTCCTCCTAGCCACAAGCTCTATGCTTTTAGATCAGTCCTAGTCCAGACCAGGTTTGTTTGTATGTGGAGTTTTACTACATGAAACTGCATCTTAGTTTTTTCAGGAAATCTAACTATGAAACAGGCAGCTGGGTCTTAGTATGAGAAGAACTTCTGTCAGGTTTTCATCTCATACTTGCTTGATGTTTTGCCATCTACTGCCATAATTCTGGGACATTGGAGTCACCTAGTCACCCCCCACCTGTGAGAAGGGGAGAAAATTAATGTGTGCTCCACATTGTGTTTGCTAGTGTTCGTATATTGTGCTACAATGAAAACTTCCCTGCAGTTCAGCTTTCCAGACCTGACAGCAGCTTCTGTTTTTCCTGCGTTTCCACCTTTGTTTGGCTTATTCAGTGGATCTTTGTTCTCTCTGTGCTTTGATATATTGAACTTTGTTTTCTCGCAGTGATTGCAAGTGGCAAATAGATGTTGTGAAATGTCCAAATATTTCGCTGGTTTAAAATGTCTCTGAGCGGTGTTTCCAACTGGAATCAACTGAAGAATGCCTGCAGGCCCTGGACTTAGCGTTTTCAAGCATTCCTTTGTATTTGAACTATCTCAGATGAATAGTCTCCATAAGTAACCTTTCAAATGCATGCAGAGAACCCCAATGCAACAGCTTGTCTGAAACATTCCACAGTCCTTTTTTCTGAACATTGCTGTCATTGCTATTTTAATATTGTACAGTAGCTCAATCAGGGAATTAAGCTTAGGTGTTTTTCTTTTTTTCAAGTTTTAGAGAACAAAAAATTGGTTTTGTGTTTTTGTACTGCTAAGGTCATCCCCCGTAGGATTAGTGTGATATACATATATTGAAAGTATGTGAGTCGTCTGACAAGTCTGTAGGTTTCTTACAGGTTATTACAGGTACTTTCAAAGGGCTAACCATGCTTTGCTTTTCTGCAACAAAATTTTATCGGTCCAGCTTCATCTTTATACTCCCACGGTCGTTATAGTAATGGTGTTTGTGCTGTGTTATTTCCCATAATCTATCTTTTTTTCCCTTCTCCCCTCCTTCCTTCCTTCACAGGGCGGCAGAGATCCTGTACTCTTTCGCCCTATCAAGCCTTAAGAAGCACGACAGATTAAACGATTTCCCCTCTGTTGAAAATTACAAATTGCTGACAGAGGCCAGGCGGAACATGGGACTCTTCCAGCACCATGATGCCATCGCAGGAACTGGGAAGGACTGGGTGGTCATCGATTATGGGACGAGGTAGGAGCCCCTCATCTGCTTTTGACATAGATTATGGATTCTCAATTGACACAGTGTTGAGTAATATATATTTTTTGTTTGTTTTTGTTTAGTTCTTGGTTTTTGTCTTATGATGACTGTCCAGCGTTCTGTACCATACACTTTTTGCTAATGAAGGTGTGAATATTACTACACAAATAGGGCTGCATGATAACGCATGTCGATTATATGGTGCAAAAATCACCAGGGCTTCAGATGACGAGTGTAAAATTTGTCAGGACACCAGTTTTCCGGAACTATATGGACATTTATGTACAGCCACTATTTGGTAAGCAGATTAGTAGCACTCCTTAAATGTTAATGGGAGGCATATTGTGTAGTCCAAAAGTTAATCAGTATAAATTTGATGTATCCTTATGTTTAATAAACGTGCAACTTTAAACTGCAAAAAGCACCGCCACACCACTGATGTCCTTTTACCTTGTTTATCCACAATATCTTCCCTTTCAAAAGATGTTGTGGTTGTTCAGCTGTCCTTTCCTTTACCTCCACTTCCGCTTATTGCTTCCTTGATTTACCAAAACAGGTTTGTGCCATGCTCCACTAATTGAATATTATAAGGATACATTGAATATATAAAGATTACTAATATTTTATGCAATCTGCTTGTCTGCTTATCAAATTGTGGCTGTATAATACCGAAAAGTTGGTGTCTGGACAAATGCAGCAGCCTGACGTGGCAGGCCTACTCATATTTTTGGGTGCTGTGTATGTTGAGCATTTTAAATGAAATGAAATGAAATGAAATGAAACTTCATTTGCCTTTGGTATGACTGCATAGGATTTCTTACTTTTCCCATAAGACACACACATGTATACAGGTAAGAGTGCAGCTTGAGGTATGAGTGCAGGGTCAGCTGTTTATCCAGATTCAGATGCTTTATTGTCATTGTTGTTTCCACAGCGACAAAATTTAAAGGTGCATCCTCTCCAGTGTCACATCAAAACAGTATACACATTAGAAACAATAAAGCATCTGATAAACAAACAATAAACAAACAGACCAGTATAATAAAGCAGTCATACCCCATAGTTTCAATTGATACTGAATTGAATCCAGTGCCCCTGGGGTATTTCAGAGGGGTTTAGGAGCCTTGCTCAATGATCCTAAGGGCAATAAAACTATTATCTGACCACAGAATTTGAACCCACAACCTTCAGGTCACCCAGAAAAACCCTCAATTACCCACACACTACCCTATATACTGGGTAGGCATGATTAGCATTATTTGGAAGTGGGTGGCCAAGTGGATAACCCCCACCTCCCTTGCTCTGTGTGTGTCTGTATCTGTGCCCTGTGATGGATTTGCATGCCGTCCTGGGTGTCCCCCAGCATGGGATAGGCTCCAGGCCCCCGTGACCGGACCAGGATAAGGAGTCCGAAGATGGATGGTCAATAGGAGTATTTATTAAGTAGATGTGACCTAAGGTTATGGCTTGAACATTAACTGTGCATTGGGAGAACATCGCAGGCTTTCAGGCCCACAGCAGTCAAGAAACACAAACCCCAGTAGGAAAGCTGTGGACCTGACATCACGCGACGGCCATGCTGGGACAGATGGATGGACGGACGGACGGACAGACAGACAGTCAGTCTGGCTGTCATGCTGCCTTGGAACCTGTTAGTGATACGTTAACAATCTATATATCCTGTATTAAATCAAGATGCTGACAATTAACTTCTTACAGAGTCAAATAAACTAGATGTACGAAATACACTGCCCGGCCAAAAAATGTCACCATTTGAATTTTTATTGGACCGCCTTTAGCTTTGATTATGGCACACATTTGTCATGGCATTGTTTCTACAAGCTTATGCAACATCTCACCCTTTATTTTCATTCAGATTTGCATTCATTTCTCACTGAGATACTGTATTGACAAGTGAGTTGAATCACTCCATAAAGCCTCCTTCAGGAGATCCCAAAGACCTTCAATGAGGTTAAGGCACAACTCTGTGGTGACCAAGTCATATGTGAAAATGATTCCTCATGCTCCCTGAACCACAATTTGAACCCATTGAGTCTTGGCATTATTGTCCTAGAATATGCCCATGCCAACAGGGAAGAAAAAAAAAATCTATTGATGATGGATGGAGGTGTAACCCGGCCATTCAGTGACTTTTGACTGGGCAGTAAATATACAATTTAATATAAGGCTGAAATTTGTGAATTGTATCGTTCATGTTCACACCAGCTTTCAAATGTGTTTTGATACTCAAACATTGGTTTCCTCATGTCAAATATGAAGAGACTCATCTTTTTCAGGATGTATAAAAATATACTAAGAGAATATTTCCTGCAGCCTGTTTTTTTTTCTTCCCTTAATTCAATGGCCTGGTTGTATAAGACACCCACGCCTTTGAAGGGATCATCTTTTTGCTTTTTAAATAAGTACAGAGTGAAGCGGTGGCTTCCTGAGAAAGGAAGGGCAACCAAAAAAGCCAATGTAACGCAATCATGGTCTCTGAAGGAGGCTTGGAGACCAGCAACTCCTAATATGCTTGTTAATCAGCCTGTTGTTGCACATGCGCCTCAAAGGCCGAGAGCAGCGTGAAGCAGCACGTTTACTCTGCCAATTCTCTCTGTAGAGCACAGACTATCCATAGCTTCTTGTTAGATGATCTTGGTTAATATCTGACCACAGATCCCCTGGGTTTGTTTTAATAATGACATTTTCAGCTTTGTCTGTTTTGGTTTTGCAGTTTTGGTGCACCGTTAAGCTGATGGCAAGTTCTGTCATCTTGATGTTTAATTAGCTGTCCTTAGCCTACTGCTCTTGGGCCGAAGAATGAACTTGTGTCCTACTGATGAAGATAATTTGTGCTTGGATGTTTACATGTGATATTTATATACAGTGGTACCTCGGAACTCAAACTTAATCTTTTCAGAACTCGGGTTTGAATCCTAAAAAGTTCAAGTTCTGATCAAATTTTCCCCATAAGAAATAATGGAAAACCAAGTAATTGGTTTGAACAGGATAAAACAAGAAGAACATATACTGTACTAAACACATCTAAGCACATTTATCAAAACAGTAATTTGTAAAGTAAGAAAATAAATGTATCCAAACAATGTGTAAAGTAAAAAAAAACCAAAACAATATGTCCTGCCCCGATCTCTGCTCCTTCCGTGTGCCACGCCCCCTCGTTAACCCTGTGTGGGATCCCCGTGTGATCAGCTGTTTCTGGTTGTTTTCATTAGCCCTCTGTATTTAGTCCATGTTTCAGTTTGTTTCCCCAGTCCGGTCATTGTATTGTCCATCTGCGTTTTGCCTGCCTTACCTGTAATTAAACCCCGTATTCCCCAATACCCTGATGTCTGCACCTTTTGTCTCCGTTCCGTCCCCTCTCAGCACGACAATATTATTATAATTAAATATATTAATGGTTTATTATTAATAATATTAAAATAATAAGAAATCTTTATTTTTAAATGTATTTTATTATATAATAATTACTGTTACTGTCTATCATTGTCTAAATGTATTTTTACTGGGTTTAAATGTATTTTAAATATATGTATTCAGCTAGTGTAAACATGCACGATGCTATCACAGTGAATGTGAGGCTGAGACTGAAGCGTTACCCTTTGTTTACGCTGAGAGACGTGCCGCGTGACTCATTTCTCCATGTGTACAAGTTATCTTAGGTCTGCTTTCATGGTTCGACTTAAGAGATTCAGATTGCGTTCTAGGTAAAAAAAAAAAAATTCGAACTGGTTGGTTTGACTTTTAAGAAATTTGAGTTCTAATGAGTTTGAGAACTTCGGTACCACTGTATTTTTATTTTTTTAATGGAAGTCTATGTTTGAAAGTGAATTTTCATAGTTGAATTAACTAATGTTCCCACCACCAATACGAGCAGTTAAATCCGCAAACACCTCTTAGTATTTGAATATATAGCGAAATGAACCTCTTCCCAGCCCGTTCAATCAGCCACTCATTAAGCCGCGTGTATTAACTTTGCAGCTGCTTGAAATGCCGAATTTCTTCTTTCAGATTGGCATTCCTGTCTTTGTTGGGTCAGTTGGGATTCATTGCCTGTTTAATGAGGCATGTCGAGGGTTTAATGAGGGGCGCGGAGTCCCAGTCGAGACCGGCCCACTGTGCAGGGTGGCCTAATGAAGTGCAATTAATGAGATTATCGATTTTTAAATTGGGACACGCTGGGGATCAAACGGCTACTTAAACCGCCTCGTTTGGTCATTTTAGCGATGGGTGTGCCCTCGACGACGCCTTTGGGTCCGTTCGACCCCATCCCTTCCATCATCCCCATTGCAACTTTGTCACGTTGATGAGATCCTCCTTCCTGCTGAGCTCATTTCTTTCCGTAGAGGCTCTAATGAACTTACTTTTACCCCTAGAGAGTAATTAAAGAGAACCATTTTGGCTTGCCTTGAATCTAATGTTGGCCGGTAGGTGATTTTTGTGTATTCATGTGTTCTGCGATGTTAGCTGTTTCCATGCTGTATGCCCATTGATGTCGCCTTGATGCTAAAAGCTAGAGCTAAACAGTGCTATGTCTCTCCAGTGGCCTCAAGCTAAAGACATTTTCTTTTCTTTTTTTCCTCAGCAGAAACTGCCAGACATTTTATTCTTTTTTTAATCAGTGGCTCAATCTGAGCTGCCGTACAGCCAGTACGGTTGGGGCCTTGGCAGTTTCTCTGCTTGTGTCTCTCGTCTGATAATATGCAAATATTTCATGCACATGGGACTGTACAGGTTTCTCAACCCCCTCCCCACCCTTTTTTCCTTCAGGCTGTTTCACTCCATCCTGAATCTGAAGCACATAATGGTGAACTCGGCCCATTGGCTGGTGCTGAAGAACAAAGGGGAGTACAGCCATCAGCCATCCGTGCCATTCCTTCAAATGGTAACTATCGGCTCAAAGAGGAACAGCACCTTGGGTTCTGTGTAAAACTCCCACAGGGTTTAACAGTTAAATATGCACAGGAAATGTGTCCATGTGCTTATGTTACGTCTACACTGCTATGTTTTCCTTTAAATGCGGACACTACTTTTGTAAACACTCTCACAACAAGCTTCTGAAAACATTTTAGTGTTGCAGTGTGGACGAATGAAAACAGACTTATGAAATCAGACTGCAAAAGTACCCTAATTGGTCCGTACTGGTCACATGGCCCTTCCCTGATTGGATCCCACTATTTGCAGCCACTTATTGTCTGAATGGTCACCTGTGGTCTATACTACGAAGCGGGGTTACTGGCTTATCAGGGTAACTTGTCGGATTTAAGGTACCACAGTTTAAATGGACTTAATATTCGTTTACTTACATTTTGCCCAGACTACCTTAAATCTGACAAGTTACCCCGATAAGCCACTAACCCCGCTTTGTAGTACAGACCACAGGTCACCCTACACAGAAGTAAACAGTAGGGATGGGCAATACTACTGATTTTCATTTCAATCTGATGTGATGCAGTACTAAGGTTGGTTCCACCTAGGGTTGCAAAGGGGCGGAAAATTTCCGGTAAATTTCCGGAAAGTTTCCGGTAAATTTCCATGGTAAGTTAAGCTTGGGAATTTTGGAAATATTCCATATTGGAAACTTTCCATGGAAATAATGGGAATTATGGAAATTAATGGGAATTTAGGAGAACTAACTGGGAATATATTATTTCCAAGCATAAATATAATCAGTCGTGCTCTTTAACCAATCACATGTGACCTCGCCATTTCAACCAATCATAACCCGCCAGGAGCGCAGCCTAAACCCTGTTTACATGAAATAAGCCTGCTCCCGAGCAGGTTTAAGCTTGCGCACCTGTTGCTATGACAGCAAGTCCAGGATGAGCTTCGAAGAACCAAACAATCCAAGATCATGCCAAATCGTCAACAATCAAATCCAGCTAACTGAGTTAGCGACGTACGAAGAACGAGCCCCTGGAATGATCTTCAAAACAAAACAGCCAAATGAGGAAGCTAGCATCTTCTTTATGTTATACTAGCTATGGCTTATTTAGCATCTAACAGATGCTAGCATTTTATTTAGCATCTTATCAGATTGCTATCTACCAGATTAATACATTTTATGTGATATTCACAATTTAAACATTTAATGAATATATTTTCCCATAATATCATCAAAACTTACCTCACTTGTTAAGTCCACAGGCTCAAATGTGTGCCTTCAATACTCTTTGTCCTTCAGGCTCAAAAGTGTGGTCCATGTGTACATGTGATGGAGGCATGCACAGTGCCAGTAGGTGGTCTCAATAGCCATGCAGCAAGCATGTGCTCTGTACATGTGATTAAGGAATGGCATGGATATTCAAGTGTATTTGAATTGCATTTGTTTGTTTTTGTCAATATTATGCTAAAATATACTTTGCTCAACTATATTTAAGTTCCCTAAGAAGAGCCAACCTTCAATTTTGAAAATTCCCAGTTTATTCCCGTTAATTCCTGTTTATTCCCATTAATTCCCGTTAATTCCCATGGAAAGTTTCCATCTTTGAAAATTCCGGGAATTTTGCAACCCTAGTTCCACCAAAGTGTTGCATGTTTTTGAATTGTCAAATCTGATTGGTCAGAAGGATGTTGACCCCACCTCTCCCAACGCATATACGATGGTTACTACACATCTGGCTTACACGTTTGCACCTTAAGACATTATTTTCATGTTTACCTGAAAATAGCCTTAGCTGTTGTGTGTTTAAAAAGTATAAAATGACATAAAATTAACTCTTGGCTAATGTGTGCTGGGGATGTGTAGGATGACATTCAGCCGGCTCAAGACGCTTTGCCTCGCAAGACTGTCCTGAAGCTGAGTGACATCTCAAGGTAAATTTTATTCCCCTCAGATCCAGGGGGCAAACCTGCCTGTATGTCGGCCTTGTGCATGTAAATGTCTGACTGGAAACTTGTATGATTGTTAGCTTAGATGGTGTCCTGGATTTACCCGAAAACCTCGTCTGTCTGGTGTCATGACAGCAAATGGTTGTCTGTGTGGATTTCTTTTCATTTCTTTTATTTGCAAGCTCTGAATGCCATTGTTCTGAAGTGTGTCCCTGTCTGCCTCAGGGTCTTGGTCGTCTACAACCCCACAGAGCAGGAACGCTTGACCGTGGTCACCGTTTACGTGAACACCCCACAGGTGCGAGTCCAGACGGCCGCTGGGCACGCAGTCACTGCTCAGGTCAGCGCAGTGTGGGAGGAACCCACCCAGGCCTCCAGCGAGGCCTACCAGGTGAGCTGATCGTCATCCACTGCGTCCCGGCCTACGGATGGGCTCAATTAAATAGATGCAGCTTCCAGGCATACACAGTAGGTACAGTCATATAGGCAGCATTGATCAGCCATGTTTGGGTTATTCTTTTAAGCATAAAGGATTTTTATATGTTATTGTGCAAGTGTTTTACACAAGTACAACAGATTTTTACTAACTGCCTCTGTATAACCATAAACAACATGAATGCGTACAACACAACAATCACTATAGCATTAAATAAATACTTACAGAAACTGCACGCATTAATATTCATTCAGAAAATATTCATTGTATTGATATAAAGGTTGTTTAACCCCCACCCTCCCCTGAACAGTTGCTGGGGGTTTTGCTCCCTCACTCAGTCATGATCTACCTCTTCCCCCTGTGCCCAGCTCTCCTTCGTGGCCCACACATCTCCATTGGGCCTGTCGCTGTACCACCTCAGTGAAGCACCTGAGGTCAGGACTGCGCCAGCCAGCTACACCTTCTACCAGCAGGGTGGCGACATGTCTGTGGCAGGCACTGGGCAGTTCAGGGTCAATGTGCTGCCGGGAGACTCCACAACGTTCACAATCGAGAACTCCTTCCTGAAGATTTGGTGCTCCTCAATGTCGGGTTTGATGGAGGTGACCTCAAAACTCCTCATTTTTTAATTCCTAATATGATATTAAAAACAAAAGATGTGTGGATCTCATACCCTGCTGTTATGGGGGATAATGGTGCCTTATTCTCCTTTTCTACAAACTACAGTGTAGATCTGTTACTGAATAAATTACTGGACTGAGAGGACAAATTGCACTCGAAATGTGCCAAACTCTGCTGGCTGGACACTAACTGCTTCATTTTCTTCTGCTATATTTAGCACAGTCAGCTGCATAAAGCATATGTGTGTTTGTAGCTACAACCAAGAGTCTCCTTTGGTAGAAAGTTCATATGTGGGAAAGGCCGCCTGAGCGGTTTTCATGTGAAAGCTTTATCATTTGACTCCCATATCTTTCAGAGGCTGCAGTCCAAGGAAGGTGGTGTCAAACAGGAGGTGAGACTGGCCTTTGTGTGGTATGGAACCACCAGCAACAGGGATAAGAGCGGAGCCTACCTGTTTCTGCCCGATGGTGAGGCCAAGGTAATCAGGCTCTGGCAGTGAGCGGCCTTTGCTCACCATGGCTGTATGACGCCGTCTTTGTGAAGCTGCTCTCACCTTGACCTCGCCCTCTGCTTCCTGCTTGTTGGGGTCCAGGCTCACTGCCACGCTGTCTGAAGCAATTGGCAGTGTTGTAGCAGCTTGATGGATGGATGGAATTGTGGTTGGATGGGTGCATGGATAATTTGCCTTGCTAATTTCCCTGTGCCACCCAGTTGTAAAAGATAGTGTTGAGCTTCCTCTGCAGCTTTGACTTGCTGTCTTGCTCTGTCCCTTCAGGAATACTCTCCCAAGCGCCCTCCTGTGATAAGGGTGACCAGAGGAGCCATCTTCTCTGAAGTGACGACCGTGTTCGAACATGTGACTCACAGTCTCCGCCTCTATAACATACAAGGTGACTTTTTAATCACTGTCTGAAAACATGGCTGGGGCATTTCCTGGAATGGTCTGGAAATTCTAAAAACCAGACTCTAAAATAACCTGGGCTCTACAGCTGGCTGTATGTGTCGTGTCTGTACAGTATGTTTTCATTAACTCAACTGCAGTACTTGTGTGCTTGAACTGTCCTGAGGATGAGTGTATAACCATGGATGGTTGGATGGATAGATGACTGCGCATCCTGTCGAAGGTTGCACATTGACTTTCAGCTGAAACTTGAAGACATCAAAGATGTTGCATTAGCATGTGCCCCATTGTCTGTTCTGTTACCATGTGGCACACTGGCCCCAGGAAGCCAAACGCGGTCTCTATGGTGATGTGACGTGGTAAAGTTCTAGTGGGACTGAACACTATTCCTGACGTTGTTTCAAGAGGTGCGTGATCCATTTTGGAATGGAAGCAGTTGATTTCCAGCCTTTGGCTCCTCATGGAAAATTTACCAGTCCTGTGGTGGAGAGTGCACCATCCAGCGGGGTCTGGTGTAGCAGTGAGGCTGAATTGTAATGCTGGTAGCACGATGAATAATATCTTGAACCCTGAATGTTGCTGGTTCTAGTCCCAAGAGTGGTTTTGCTGTAGTGTGCTTGAGCACCGTACATTTCCGAAGGGGTTAAATTCAAGGCGCTTTGAAAGAAAACATCACCTTTGGACCTAAATGTACACTGGTGCTACAAAGTTTGAGTTTTCTCTATTTTTGTATAAATAAATCGAAAAAGTAAAACAAATGGCACAAAATAATCATACTTGTAACTTGATTTAGTGTGGAAAATGATCCAGTGTTTCATATTTGTGTGAAAGTACATGAACTGTCAAGTAATTGCTGTCAGTGACCCCCTTGTGTAGCAATAACTGTAATTGTTTTTGTGTCATTTATTTAATTGGGTACTTTTTATCTAGTTTTAAGACTTGCATGATTGAGGTCATATTTATGCAGAAATAGGGAACATTATAATGCCTTCACAAACGTTATAGCATGTTTGTAAATGTGTGTAAATATATCAACCAAAGCCAGAGATTTTCGGTCCTTGGGGGCCCCCAGCTGGGCACAACTGCTCAGTCAGTCAATATTGAGGCACACACTACACACTAACGTTATGATGGCTTCGGTGTAAGGCTCCAGGAACCTGTAGGCGCTGGCCACCGGGGATCTGGAGTTTCCTATCTCTGGGGAATAACCCAGTGAAACGGGATACTCTCCTGAAACTCTGTGCTCTGTATGCGTATTGTGTGGCCCACAGTGCGGGGGGCCGTGACAGCACTTTCCATCAGCACGGTGGCGGTCGTGGCTGAGGTTTCCGTGCCGGCAGGCGCCTGTCTGCGTCTTGTGTGCAGGGGTGTGCTGAATGACTAGAGGCGGGGCCATCTGATAGGGCTGCCCGTGCTTGCTCCATTTAGAGAGGTTGGCACGTGGTTGGGGGGAGGGGGGGGGCGGGCTGATCGAGGACAATGAGGCCGCTTTAATGTTACAGGCGCCACCTGCGCCTGGAAACTAAAGAGGGCGTGGCCCTTGACCTGTTGCCATGGCAACTAAACCGAAATTATGGAACTGTAGAAAGGCCCAGGAGCGGATCTTTCAATCACCGTTTCTGTCGTTCACTCGTCTCAGTAATTGCATTATTTAACTAAGTTTTAAATTAAGCATTGGGATTTTATCTAGCTAGCATAATGTCGGTCAGAAATAAGAGTTTGTTTATGCAACATTATCATACAACTCTTGTACTTTTTGATGTACATTTTGATGTCAGGATGGGTTTTTTAGTGGAATTTTCAGTATTTGCTCTTCTTACTCCTCACCTTATAAGATTTTACATGCAGGTTTTGTTTGTGGCCTGCAGTTGCTGACATTGATAGACATTTGCCGTTTTGTATTGTAATATAACAAGGAACCACTAACTTTGATTAAGCTGCGTTCAGGATGGCCTGAAGTGATTATGCTTCCTCATTCTTTCAAGTTGGAAATGGCAAGAAGTTGATCCCAGTTGTGTCCCAGATACCCCCCAACCCACTACCATCAATCCAAACGTCCACTTTCATAAATATTAGTTCATGCTGGCTGTAAGGTGGGAGTTGTTTAGCTGCCTGCAATCCTGGCACCATAGTGAGCGCAGCTGGGTTTCCTAGTCCAGTTCTTGTGGACTCACAGCTGGTCCATGTTTTTACTTCCTCATGGCTGCCTGCCAGACAGTGCCGGAGCTGGGAGGAAGCAAAAACATGGACTGTATGTGGATTCCCGACGACTGGTTTGGAAACACTAGACTAAATAAATGATCCTTTATTTGCCATTTGTGCAACTACATTGCAATGCTTCTCTTTGCCTACCCCATCTTGCTCTCCATTAGACACATACAGGTGAGAGCAAGCTTGGGGGTCACAGTACAGGGTCCGCCAGTGTGCATTGCCCTGGGGCAGAGGGTTAGGGGCCTTGCACAAGGGACCACAGACATGTGACTATTCTACCAAGGCCATGGCTTGAACCTGCAACTTTCCAATCATAGGCACTGAGGCTTAGCCCACAGAGCCATTCACTGCCTGCTCACTGCTTAATGTACATGAAGAACAACAAGTTCAGATATGATCAGGACTCAAAATGAGGCCTTTGTCAATAAAGAACCCAAATGCTTTTTATCTATGAAACACTGCGAAGACAAAGACAGTTTCACTTTTTGTAATAATCAGAAGTGAAAATGGATGGAGAAAAGTCACTGGCTTTTATGAGTGTCCGACTACTGCAGCATTTCCCGTTAATCACATTGCCTGCTCCGTAAGGGACTTACCCTGAGTGAGTGATGTGGTCCCGAGGCTTTGACGTGACAGGATACCCAGTCATTAGTACACCAGGGAATATTTTCCCCAATACAAGCCATCTGACCGACTGACCGTCCGGCGAATACCCTAATGTTAAAGTGACTCGCTTGTGTGCGCCGGGCTGCCTCATTGTGAAAGATGATCACTATCGTCTCCCTTGGGAGGGCTGTCACTTCTCAACTGCATCGATGGTGGGGCAGAAGCCAAAGATCTGTGATAACTATTGTAGGTCTATCTCTTGACCTAGATAGCGGTGAAAGATGGCCCGAGGCCAAGAAGAATGCTTCAGCAAGTTAGGCCTCTCTGCCAGACTGAAGGTTGCTGGTTTGAATCCCATGCTCGTCCGAGTAGCATTTGGCCTTTGAGCAAGGCCTTTAACCCCCGCCATGTTTCAAACATGAAATACCTAGCTAGCGAGTAACCAGATGATTGTAGCTAGCTAGCTGGTTAGTAGAACCTAATGCTTCATCATTTCCTAAATACAGAACACGTTTATTTAATATTCAGTGTAGTTAATGTGGGTGGCCAATCAGGGTGTAAGTTGTTGTAAACACCACTAAGGGGTTTGAGATGTGCTTGACCCATTTCCTATACATGTCCTTCCTCAAGTCTTCGGAGTATTGAGATGCCATTTCAGGTTGCTTCCACAGGCTCTCTCAGTTGCTGTTGCTGTCAATTTGTAGGTGTGGAAGGCCAGTCTGTGGAGATCTCCAACACGGTGGACATACGCGGAGAGTTTAACCGTGAAATCGCGATGAGGATAACATCAGACCTGAACAGCAGTGATCGATTCTTTACAGACCTTAATGGTTACCAGGTAGGTCACGGATTCCGGCACCTTTTGGTGTGTTCCTGTTTCTTTCCCTATAGATTCCCTATTGATTCATGCTCTCTGGTCCTGGGAATCCCCTTCCAGCTCACTGCAGCCCTGGGATGGGGGGATGGCTGGATGGATAGATGGATCATTCCTTTTGAAACGGACATAAATACCTATAAAGCTGCTTTCTCATATGGCTTAAGCTGTAGTCTACAGTTCTGCTAGTAAGAGAGTATTGGGGTCCCATCATTCACCATCTCTCTCTTCATATATAATTATATAGACTCACTCACTCACTGGCTTCTTTCTTAGGTACACTTTGCTAGTAACCGGTTGGACCCCCTTTTGCCTTAATTCTTTGTGTCATAGATTCAGCAAGGTGCTTGAAGCATTCTTCAGGGACTTTGGTCCATGTTGACATGATAGCATCACGCAGGTGCTGCAGACTTGTTGGCTGCCCATTCATGATGCAAATCTCCCATTCCACCACATCCTGTGGGTGCTCTCTTGGATTGGGATCTGGTGACTGTGGAGGCCAAATAAGTACGGTGAACTCATTGTCATGTTGAAGAAATCAGTCTGAGATGATATGAGCTTATCCTGCTGGAAGTAGCCGTTAGAATTCTGCTGGGTACACTGTTGTCATGAAGGAATGGACATGGTCAGCAACAATACTCAGGTAGGCTCTGGTGTTTAAACAATGCTAAACTGATACTCTGGGGCCCCAAAGCGTGCTAAGAAAATATCCCCACACACCATTGCCCCACCACTACCAGCCTGAATTGTTGATACAAGGCAGGATGGATCCATGCTTTCATGCTGTTTATGGCAAATTCTCACCCTACCATCTGGATCTCGCAGCAGAAATCGAGACTCATCTGACCAGGCAACATTTTTCCAATCATCCATTGTTCCATTTTGGTGAACCAATGCACACTTTAACTGGGTCAAATGTGTCCCACAATGTACAATCGGAGGGTGGGAGGCATTTATCCATATGCGGGGTAAAGTTACAATTTTGTGCCTGGTTTTCAGCCAGTTAAACACACCTGTGGGATTCTGTGCATTCCTGATATATTTAAGGGGACGCACCTGATCCCTCTTGCCTGCCACGCTACAATTACCTATTTCACAGATTTTTTTTTTTGTCCAAAGTGACGTACGTCTGAGCAGGTTCATCTGAGTTTACAGTCCGCTGGAACTGTGCTGCTTGTGAGCGACCTGTGCACGCAGTAAATCTGTATCCCACTTGTGTACTGGCTTGTCAGCAAATGAAAAAAACCAATAATACTGGAGTCCCAAATGTATTTTCCTCATTTGTGCCACTGCTTCTAGATTTAAGCAGCAAGATTAAAAAAGAACCCGTGGAAGTTTTGACTCGTCTTGATTTCCCATGTGCTCTTAATGTTTCTAATTTAACACTCTGTCCTTGAGCAGCCTGAAAACACAGTTGGACAAAATCTCAGTTTCTAAAGAAAGGTGTGATCTATTCTAGTAAGATCAGATGTAGATCAGCAGTAGATGAATTAATCCCATGCAACTGACTAACCTGTGTATTTTTAGTCATCAACAGTTTTTAAAAATTTATCTATGGGAAATATCTGTGTTGTAATCTCTAAGGTTTAAGGTTTCAAGGTGTTCAGTGCATAATATTTCTGTGTCCTGATTAATTTTCAAGATTAAAGTAGAGATGGGTTAAGTTGTTTCCATGTAACGAGTTTAGCCATGTCGTTAGCAGTTCTAACTGCCCGGTCAGTTTACATAGTCCTGTCCATGGTGTTTTTTGGATTGTGAATATGATACAACGTATGTTGTAAAAACATGTCTGAATGGGATTTGGCTCCCTTTTGTGTGGTTTCATTGTAACGGTCTGGGTAAATGTGAGTCATTACTACACATTAAATTATAAATCTGATACAGTTTAATAGCTACTTTAAGCTGTGATGGAGGGGGATGTAATTTTAGAGGCATTGTTTGGTGAAATACAGCATAATTGTTTCACTTTCTTTTTAATATATAATGCATTTTCTCCCCACTCTTCTGCTGGGAACACTGTTGTACTTGTTCAAAAGAGGCTGTTTGTTTGTTTTTCCACTGAAATCTGAAAAACAGATGGGGGTTTTAAATGTACTGATAGGGAGACACTGATGCCCATCATCAAGGCTGATTAATTACGTTTGTCTGTCTGGGCTTAACTCAGCTGAAAAGTGTGTTATGTAATTTGCGAAATTACTACCTGTATGTCAGTTGAAAACGCAAAACATTTTGTTCCCCCCCGCTCTGTGCTCCACTGGAGGGAACCCTGCCGTAATTGAGAGGAATGACCAGACTTCTGTACTTTTAATTTTGGCACATTTATTTACATAAAACTGCTGCCTGAATATGGGAAATTGCTCTCGGGGTTATTGAAGATGTATAAACCGTAAAAAGGACGTCGTCGGCTGAATGACGCACCTTAAGGCAATCCTCATTTCCACCTCCCGACATTCCTGGTGCGGCTGCGACTGATACCTTTACTTGTCTCCATGACTGGTCAAAATGGAAACCTGGGCCTCCCCCGTACTTCCACGGGCAGCCTGAGAAATGGCTGCCTGCCACCCTCTTGCCTTTTTTCTTGCTCTTTTTAGTCCCCCTCCCCATTCATGCCTGTTTCCGGACCCCCTGTGAATGAGCGCGGGCGAAGTCTTTGTCCCCTGGCGCCCGCCTCTGTGCTCGCCGCTGCTGAAGCATGATTAGTGTGGATTAGCCCGATCAGAATGCTGTTCGGAGGTACCTGTCATTCGGCTGTTTGCTGGAACTCTGGCCCCTTTTCACCCAAGCTGGACCGGTTGCTCATTGACAGCCATATGCCGCTGATGTATTATCAGCCACACGTGTGCATTGCTTAGGATAAAAGCGTCTATCTGATTAATAGGCCCAGTTGTTTTGTTATTTTAGATGTATTTCAGGGTGTATAATGAAACATCACTTTATCAGCGGGGCTGACTATGTCAATAGTCTGGAAAACCCTTAGACCGTGCAAGCAAGTTATCTGCACCTTATTGTACATAGCCCTTCAGGTCTGATAAGAACATAATAACATAAGAACTATACAAATGAGAGGAGGCCATTCGGCCCATCGAGCTCGCTTGGGGAGAACTTAACTAATAGCTCAGAGTTGTTAAAATCTTATCTGGCTCTGATTTAAAGGAACCCAAACATTCAGCTTGCACTGTGTTATCAGGAAGACTATTACGTACTCTGACTACATGCTGTGTAAAGAAGTGCTTCCTTAAATCCAGTTTGAAAACCTAATTTCCACCTATGGCCACGAGTTCTTGTATTTGAACTAATGCTAAAGTAACTATTTGGTTGAACAGCATCCAAACCTGTTAGAATCTTATAGACCTGGATCATGTCCCCCCACAGTCTCCTTTGCTTGAGGCTGAACAGATTTAGCTCAACTAAGCTTTCCTCGTATGACATTCCTCTAAGACCAGGAATCATTCTTGTGGCCCTACGCTGCACCTTTTCTAAGGCCGCAATGTCCTTTTTAAGATATGGTGACCAAACCTGCACACAATATTCTAGGTGAGGTCTCACCAAGGAATTGTATAATCTTAGCATTACCTCCCTTGACTTAAACTCCACACACCTGGAGATATACCCCAACATCCTATTGGCCTTTTTTATTGCTTCCCCGCACTGGCGAGAATGAGACATGGAAGCATCAACATACACACAAAGGTCTTTCTCATAATCAGCTACCCTTATTTCAGTAGGTCCCATAAAATACCTGTACTTTATATTTCTGCTCCCTACATGGAGTACCTTATATTTGTCTATGTTAAATTTCATCTGCCAGGTATCGGCCCAGTCACTAATTAAATCAAGATCCCGCTGTAGCTGCTGAGCCGCAAGTTCGGTATCTGCTACACCACCCACCTTGGTGTCATCTGCAAATTTCTCCAGTTTACTGTATATATTGGTGTCTATATCATTTATGTAAATTAGGAACAATAGTGGTCCTAAAATTGAACCCTGCGGTACCCCACTATGAACGCAGGCCCACTGTGACATTGTGCTTCTAATAACTACTCGCTGCTTCTTGTCAGTTAACCAGTTTTCGATCCACAGTTCCTAGCCACAGTTCCTAAAATCCCAGCAGCTTTGAGCTTTAGCAAGAGCCGTTTGTGGGGGACAACATCAAAGACCTTCTGGAAATCTAAGTAGATCACATCGTAGGCCTTTTTGTGATCAGTTTCACTTGTAGCTTCCTCAAAGAACTCAAGTAGATTTGTTAAACAGGATCTACCTCTCCTAAATCCATGCTGGCTATCCCTCAAAATGTTATTTGTGTAAAAACAGGATTATTTGTGGTGTTACTTTATTTGAAGGCATAGTATTATTTATATTGTATTTGTGTAATGCAGTGTTATGGTAATGTACCATAATGTGACCCTGAGACTAGGTGAGTACCAACTAAATGTGAGATTTTATTCCATCTGCTTTTGTCAAGTGACGTTTACTACACCCATATGGCCAATATGGGCAAATTTACCTTAAAAATGGTTCGCCAATGAAGACACACGCACACACAGACACACACACACACACACACTGTAATGTATATTTGAAAACAGTTCTTGGTCGGTACAGGAAGTTCAGTCTGTGCTTAGCTGCTGAAAAGTGTTTTTCCCTCCAAAGATATTTTTCAGGTTAGGTTCTTTTTGGGCTTAAATTTATTTTATTTTTTTTTTAATGGATGGGGGTTGGAGTACATCTGGTGTAGTTCTGTGATTTAGCTTCCCATAGAAAAAAAAGTTTATTTTTTTTTCTTTCTAAAATAAAAAAGTGTGGCTTATTAACTAGTCCTGTAGCCATCTGTTGTGTTGTTTTTAAAACCATTAGCGCTCGCTGTCCACATCTTTTCATTCACACCTTTTAAATGAGCTGGACTCTTGATTCTGACTCATTACAGATCCAGCCGAGAAGGATGATGGCAAAACTCCCACTACAGGCAAACTTCTACCCCATGACCACCACAAGCTACATTCAGGATGAGCATCTCCGGCTCACCCTCCTCACGGCCCAGTCTCTGGGGGTAGCAAGCTTAAAAAATGGTTTGTATAAGTTAGCGCTATAGCTTGGCTGTTAATGTCAGTGAATGTCATTTAGTGAAATAGCATCTAGTTCATAAAAACTTGGAAATCAGGAATGAATATTCTAATATCGTTTTTTTTTTCTTCCATTTTTCACAAGTTTGACCTGTGATATATTTGTAATAATTCTGGAAGAAAGTTAAAAACTGTCAAGGGTAGTAAGATAAATGGTGACACGGCAACTCTGTAACCAAGGTAACCAAAGCTGCAAATGCTGCAAACCTACAAACCGCCCCCCATTATCCACTGGCCCGGTTTCTCCCACCCAGGTCAGCTGGAGGTCATCATGGACCGGCGCCTCATGCAGGATGACAATCGTGGCCTGGGCCAAGGTGTCCAGGACAACAAGATCACGGCGAACACCTTCCGGCTGCTACTGGAGAGGAGGAGCTCATCCGATGCGGTAGCCTCCCCATGTCCCTCTACGCTTACACTGGGAGTCAGGAGCATGTATTGAGCTGGGGACCATAGGGCCCCAATTGAAAGCTGATTGGCTCCTGGAGTACCCCTCCTCTGTCACTCTCTGATTCAAAACATATCTTTGGCAAATGATAAAGTTGGCCCCTTTTGTAGGAATTATGGCCCCTCTTATGTGCCGCCACCTTCAAAAAAATTCTAAAATTGCCCTAAAAGTCGTGTAGTTTGAAGGAACATCTCGCTATTTATGTACTCCATGATTGAGACTTCATGGTTATCATCAAATTTGAAGGTAACTAAGCCATTTTAATGGCTTTGCTGGTTTAATATTGTAAGAAGTATCTTCATATGTAGTACAAAAGGTATTAAGCATGTCATGTGATAATTGATTAGTCAAATTATAGCTTGTAATTAGTGCAGTTGAATTCCTGACTGACTCTCAAATCAAGTTATGTTGCTCGTTTCTGCAGGTACAGTATCAGCATATTAAAATTATTCATAAAAAATACGGCTCAGTGAAATTTCACTCTGCTTTTGAATTCACATTTCAGCCCAAATAATTACAGGGGGATCTGAGAATGAAACGTGAACATAGTAAGTTGGGTATATGTTTGGTGCATTGCTGCTGGTTCTGCGGTTAACCTTCTTTATGTGCTAAATAAGTAAAAGTCCTGTCAGAAATTATCCATGCTGCATATGACATGTTGGCGAGGTTTTTGTCAACTTCACGGTGTCCATAAGTCACTGTCAATTACCCAAATGTTATTTCTGCTTGCCCTTTTCAAGAGGATTATCCAAAGCAATGTCAGACTGATTAGGGCAATAAGCATTTCATTTTGAACTCCAGTCATGTGTAGAATCCCCTCTAGAACTCATGCAAAAATGTAACCTCCCATTAGGCTGGGGACACAAGCTACTGTATGTACAGCCTTTGAAATGATCTGAGTCAATCAATACATATATTTGCTCAATTGAAGTTAGTTTAATGATTGAAGTATTTATGTATGATTTTTTTTTTTTTTATTATTTAGCAGATACTCTTATCCAAAGTGATGTACATTTTTTGAGAAAACAGGGTCAGACAGTCCCTGGAGCAATTGGGGGTTAAGGGCCTCACTCTGGGCCCTGGAGCAATTAGGAGCTCCGGGGCCCAACAGTGACATCACCCTGCTAACCCTGGGATTTAAACCAACAACCTTCTTTTCAATGGCACAGCAGCTACATGAACATTAATTTCTCAAAAATTTTTAGCATCATGCATTTTTAAGGGTTGTAATCTGAGCTGTCACCCTAAACTCCGATCTCACTCTATCTCTCAGAGGGAACAAGTCCGTCCATCCAGCTTCCCGTCTCTGCTGAGCCACATCTCCTCGATGTTCCTGAACCACCCCGTCATCCCCATGGCTGTCGGGCTGTCTTACGGCCACCTGCACACTGCCCCCTACAGGCCACTCAGGTCATCGCTGCCCTGTGACATCCACCTGGTGAATCTGCGCACTATCCAGGCTGGGGTAAGGTTTTTGCTGTTCGAGTGTCCTGGGGCTTGGGGGTGCAGACCTGGGGCTGAGTGAGGCCCCCAGCCCTACTGGATTACAGTAATGCATTTTAATTGGCAGTGTAAAGTTCTGATCACAGCCTGGGCTTCTATGCTGGAATGCAGTGCGGATGCAGCACAAACCTGTATCCCTTTAAAACTGGGCCAAGAGCCTCACCTCTAAAGATAATGGTGCTTAACCTTTGCCAGGAATGTCTGAAATATGAAAGAGAGGGAATGCATCAGCCTGCGATTACACACATGAATGCGGGAGCTTAGCTAATCCATAATTGGTAATTGTTTGCAAATTGTAAAATTATAACATAGCTATAGCTACATAAATACAAACAAAATACAAGCGTAAAGGCATAGTCATTTTGGAGGCAGGAAATGATAATATATAACCATGTAGCCGTGGTGCATGTAATTTAGGTAAAGCTACATAAATGCAAAGTAATATTCAAGTATGAATTAGCATGTTGGGGAGCGTTTGTTATTGGGGGGGATTCAAATAATTAAAATGCAAAGGGTTGCGATGATCGAAGCTAAATTAGGTATGGGGGGGTATTTGCTCCCCTCTCCCTGGTTCCTGTGCCCCTGCATATGAATGCAAACAAAACGTTAAGGAAGCTGAAGCGGGAGACCGTTGGTGTGCGTGCCGATGCAGCGTAGGTGTTTCTAAGCGGCGCGTCTCTGTGAATGAGCACCGGCTGAACGGCAGTAACCTCTCACTGCCGCCGACACTCTTGATCGACGCTCTTGGCCAACTCTAAGTCCACAGCTGAGCCCTGAAAGAGTGGCGCTCACAGGCGGCCCAGTGTTCAGGGCCGTGTTGGCACAGAGATGCATCTGTCTGCCCGCCCGCTCGAAGCATGATCTCTTCCTCTTGCTCTCTTCCTCCCCTCCCCCCTTCCTGCTAGGAGGGACCTGGCCCGTCGGAGGAGGCAGCTTTGATTCTGCACAGAAGAGGGTTTGACTGCACGTTCGCCAGCAGGAACACGGGGCTGCTGTGTGCGACCACGTGGGGAAAGGTGAGGCGGGCCTTTCTGCCGCAGATAATATGGGAAAAGATCAACGTCATTGATTCCAGAGGGAGAGTCCCACGGATACAGGAGCACACATGGGCGTAAGACGTGGAGTAAACAAATTCAAAACTACACAGTACACTAATAGAATATCCTGAAAAACAAAATATCGCGGAAAGAAATTAATCAGTTGATTAATTGATTGAAATAACAATATAATTATTAAGTGGATAGCACCGGACTTTTCCTAGATTGTTTAAGTATTATATGAACTGATGAACAGCCTCTCATGACCAATGACTAGAGCTGGATGTCTTGAGACCGGTCTTGGTCTCGAGACCACTTTTACGTGGTCTTGGTCTTGTCACAGTCTCAACGGTCTTGGTCTTGTCTTGGTCTCGGATCCCTCGGTCTTGTCTTGGTCTCGCTGTCTTGGTCTTGCTGTCTCAGATCGACATAGTGGTCGGGAGATTTGGAGCGAAAAGTATCCATGACACATAACGTAACGTTCGATAATGCAACATTATTATTATTTTGCCTTTCGCGCCCTTCAAATGCAACCAATCAATGATATACATGCATTTTGTTGTGATTCAGACATTGCCACTCATCCAATCAAAATATGCGTTATAAGCGCAAAATAAGTGTAGCGCTAGTTAAACGTTAGATCCACCATCACAGGCTATAAGATGTTGCAATCTTTAGTTTTCCTGAAGTGCAATCAACCACTATTTTATCTGTGAACTGTTTTCTCTCTCTCCCTCCTCTCTGAAAATATGCCTATTAACAGTGATGCTCTCGTTCTCTTTGTTTTTAAGTATTTCATCTATCTGTATTAGTTTATCAATCTGTTATTTGTCCATAATTTCTGTGTTCTATTGTTCTTGCCCTATTGAACAACAGGCTTGATATCATTGGCAGTGTGTTGTAATCACATGCCACTGCAGACATCAAGATGTCAGAATCTTTTAAGCACTTGTCCTTATTTTTATTAATGCACAATTTGATGTGCAGTTTGCATTGGTATATAGTATTTGTAGTTTGCATTTGATTCATGTGACATGTGCACATGTCTTTATATTGTTTGATTACAGTATTTTACTTAAAATGGTGTTGACTAAATAAATGTGACCATTGGATTTCAAATAACATCTGCATATCACGTGGTGTTGACTTAACTGGCCTAATCCATTTCAGGGCAGTTGATATCATACAGTGTCATTTGGCTAGTACTACTACAATGGGACATGATGCAATTTCAAGTTTCTAATTGTTTATCTTCAATTTGATGTTACAATTTTATCTACAAATTAAGTATAATTGAAATCAGTTACATATTTCCCATTCTTTAGACAGTTGTTGGAGGTGTTAGCTGTTTTGTCAGAAGACTTTGGGACCAGTCAGTACCTGTCATGTCAGTCCTCAACAGCACACAAAAGTTAAGGGAGTCTTTTTTTTTCCAGTCTTGGTCTCGGCCTTGGTCTTGTCTCAACTTTGTCTTGGTCTTGACTGTCTTGGTTTTAGTCTTGGTCTTGTCTTGGTCTCGATACCCTCTCGTCTTGGTAGTGTCTTGGTTTTGGTTTAGGCGGTCTTGTCATTGGTACAAGTCTACCAATGACATACCGCATTATGTGGTATAGAAAGTGTATGATTTTATTAATGTTGACTTCTTGCCTGATAATCGCCGAGGTGCCATTTCTCACAATGCACTTAAGTCAAAATAAGCGTGTAGCTATGTACTTTTCTGGCTTAAGCGTTTTCACTCATCGACTTAAGTGTGAGATTTAAGTGCACTTAGGCTAGATACGCACTTTGGGTGGAGAAACAGCAAAATGTAGGCTTGTGGCATGTAATTGACCCTTAAGCACATTGTGCCACTGACTTAAGTGCATTTTTTACTATGTGCTCTAGAGGGCTGTATTAAATCATGCTCCTCTATATGGCCGAATACAAAATTGCAGTTTTCAGGAAGCCGAACATGTAACCAAACATTTTAACATGTGTAATACATTTATAAGCAAATGGTACAATCCAAAACAGATGTAAATAATTCCTACAATTATATAATACACAAATATAGGTGAATAAATCAAGTAAAATAACTGGTCAATAAAAAAATTACCATTTCAATTAAGATAAATAAAAAATAGGTTTGAAACACTCAGTTTTGAATTCTGATTCAGCACGTATTTTCATTCACATGCATACACTTCATACATACATCATGTATGCTAGGTCATACAGTAGGTCTCCAACGGAACTACCTGACCAAGACACTCACCTAACCGGTAAGCATTCTATGCTTAATGGGGTACATGTGTGTGTTTTTAGTGGCAGTGACTAGCAGCTGGTTTGGAATAATGCATCACAGTTTATGTTGTGGCATATTAGCTTGGTTGGACTATGCAGTTCATTGCATTATTACTTTGTCTGCAATGCATCCTGACCATACAGTCAATGCTACTAATAATGCTAACATTTACATGCATCATATCATGTATTAAACACAAAAATAGTCTTAGAACCTGGGAAGTATATCATTAATCAGTAATTCTTCCTCCTGGCTTTGTCCTCAAGACAATGGCGTTATTTAAAGGGTTAATTAAAAACACAGTGTCACTCCCAATGTATGTGTGCAAACTGCTGAAGCAGTGCAGCTTAGTGAGCTGTGGAACACAAAATGTCTGCCAATTCTGTGCTTCCCTTTCCTGGAGTCATTTAGCAGTCTCCAAGCCAGTATTTGGTATCTTTTTGGGTACTTTAATATTGGTATGATTAAAATGAATTAGTCACTGAAGCATACTGAAACAAAACTGGTAGACCGATGAGCACAAAATGAGTTTTGTGGCAGTGTGCTGGTTTTCACGTGTTGCTAGCCAGGGCAGAAGTGAATAAACACAGGTTCAAAGGCCTTTATTTACAGATTAGTCATGGTACAGTAGGTTAGACACACTGCGTAATTAGGAATCATGCCTGCTAAGAGCTTATATTTTTTAAAAACTATGCTTTTTAAGTGGGCTAAATAGGCGGCGAGAGGCTCAGCAGGCTAAGCCAGACCCAGTGATCAGAAGGTCGCTAGTTCGAGCCTCAGCCTCTCCACACGTTGGCTGGCCCTGTGCTATGACCCCCCCCCCCCCCCCAAGCTATGGAGAGCAAGATGGGGTAGGTGAAGAGAAGCATTCAAATGTAATAGTGCCAATGGCAAATAAGACATTTATATGACTTTAGATAAATGCATCTTCCCATGACCTACATTGCTGTACGATCATGTCTCTTCCTCAAAACTGCAGTTAGCATCTTCTCATAAGATTCTCTGATATGATATGATTTCTAATAATTTCCTGTTGACTGTGGGATGGATTAAAGCAGGAAATGACGACTGACAGCATCAAGACCCTGACACATTAGCAGTGTGTCTCGGAGCGATCCATATTCAGTGCTAACGTGAAGCATTACAGTGTTCATTATGATACGTGGCTTCAGTGATGGCTTCACGGCCATCTTTAGGCTATGCAGCTTTAATCTGTTTAGATGTTAACCTGATTAAATTCGAGGTTAATTTTAGTGTCCGAAGAGCAAAGTCGAAATTAAAAGTATACAATGTTAGGAAGGCTAACTTTAATGGTATGAGACTGAAACTAGAAACTGTAAACTGGATGGAGTTAAATAGCAAAACAGTTGAAGAGGCATGGGAATTTTTTAAAAGCACATTGTTGCAAGTTCAAGAGGACTTCATACCTGTTTCCAGCAAAACTAAATCTAGGAAACGACAACCAAGGTGGTTTACTAAGGAAATTAAGAATAAAATCAGGATGAAAAGGGCTCTGTTCCACAATTGGAAAATAACTAATGATTTCAAAATTAAGCAGGAGTATCTAAGTCTACAGGTAGAGTTAAAAAATAACATTAGACTGTCCAAGAGGGATGTAGAAAGAAAAATTGCATTGGAGGCTAAGGATCACAATAAAAGTTTCTTCCAATATTTTAACTCCAAAAGAGCTCTAAAAGCTGGAATCATTAATTTGCAGGATAGTATGGGCCTTATTGAAAATGAAACTGATATAGTAAATGAGTTTAATGATTATTTTTCACAGGTGTTCACAGTAGAGTAGCGTATTTTTCACAAGTAACTTACCACCAATTAGTACGAATACAGCGTTGTCTATGACCAATATATGTATAACTGAGGCTGATGTGGTACTAAGCCTAGCTAAACTCAAAATAAATAAATCGCAGGGCCCTGATGGCATCTTACCTATAGTTTTAAAAGAGATGAGGGATATTATTAGCCAACCTTTAACTTTAATATTCCACAAATCATTATCTGCGGGTGTGGTACCTTCAGATTGGAAGCATGCTAATATAACACCCATATTCAAAAAAGGGGATAGAAGTAATCCAGCAAACTATAGGCCAATCAGTTTAACTAGCATTACTGGAAAAATAATGGAAGCTATAATCCAAGTGAAAATGGTAGATTACCTGGATGCAAATAGCATTCTGAGAGAGAGCCAACATGAATTTAGGAGAGGTAGATCCTGTTTAACGAATCTACTTGAGTTCTTTGAGGAAGCTACAAATGAAATTGATCACAAAAAGGCCTACGATGTGATCTACTTAGATTTCCAGAAGGCCTTTGATGTCGTCCCCCACAAACGGCTCTTGCTAAAGCTCAAAGCTGCTGGGATTTTAGGAACTATGGCAGCTTGGATCAAAAACTGGTTAACTGACAAGAAGCAGCGAGTAGTTATTAGAAGCACAATGTCACAGTGGGGTACCGCAGGGTTCAATTTTAGGACCACTAGGACTGGGCTGATACTTGGCAGATGAAATTTAGCACAGAGAAATGTAAGGTAATCCATGCAGGGAGCAGAAATATAAAGTACAGATATTTTATGGGTTCCACTGAAATAAATAAAGGTAGCTGATTACGAGAAAGATCTCTGTGTGTATGTTGATGCTTCCATGTCCCACTCTCGCCAGTGTGGGGAAGCAATAAAAAAGGCCAATAGAATGTTGAGTTATATCTCTAGGTGTGTGGAGTTTAAGTCAAGGGAGGTGATGTTACATTTATATAATTCCTTGGTAAGACCCCACCTATAATATTGTGTGCAGGTTTGGTCACCATACCTTAAGAAGGACATTGCTGCCTTAGAAAAGGTGCAACGGAGGGCTACGAGAATGATTCCTGTTCTTAGAGGAATGTCTTAGAGGAAGGTTAGCTGAGCTGAATCTGTTTAGCCTTGAGCAAAGGAGACTAAGGTGGGACATGATCCAGGTCTATAAGATTCTAACGGGTCTGGATGCTGTTCAGCCAAATGGCTATTTCAATATTAATTTAAATACTAGAACTCGTGGCCATAAGTGGAAATTGGCGGGAGAACATTTTAAAACAAATTTGAGGAAGCACTTCTACACACAGCGTGTAGTTAGGGTATGGAATACTCTTCCTGCTAGTGTAGCGGAAGCTAAAACCCTGGGTTCCTTTAAATCAGAGCTAGATAAGATTTTAACAACTCTGAGCTATTAGTTAAGTTCTCCCCAAACGAGCTTGATGGGCCGAATGGCCCCCTCCCATTTGTAAATTTCTTATGTTCTTATGTACAGCTGCACCATTAGGGCAAAAAACACAATTGTGAATATTTCGGTTGATACCGAACTCACGATTATTTAACATGATTACTCATTGACTTTGGATATATCATGTATTTATTTATTTATGAAAAACTAACAGTGGATTTCAAGTGAGAAACACAGGACTACAGAGGTGTTCTCTGGATTTAAAACAAGACAAATGGGAGCATCGTTGTCAACGAAATGTGGCATATTACATTTTATCTTGATGTATTTTGTTTTGTTTTCGAAGCCAACAATTAAATTGCAATTATAATTTGATAAACATCAAAAGGCTGATTGTTGTTGACTAAAAGGGTATAAAAGTGTAAACTGCATAAAGAACTTTTCTAACATAAAATGTTATTAATGATGTTCTTGGGTTTTAGCTTTTCATTGAAAACATGCAGCATTTCCTTCCTCAATATTGTCGAATTGTTTTTTTACATATTCATAAAATACGTTTATTTGCCTGAGATTTTAGATTGTCATCATTATTTCAGACACACATTGGGCTTTTTTAATGCAACATTCCAATTGTGGTGTTTTTGTTGTTTTTTTTTTTCCAATCAGGAATCCCTTTTTAATGGGGTTGTGTGTGTGCATGTGCCCTTAGATAATGATGAGACATGCTTTGAATACTGATTTGAAAAATCTTTTTTTGGTTCCTCTCTTATGCAACTTATTCATGCACTTTAGACTGCATTGATTTATTTTTATTTGTATGTGTGATAGATGAAAGAAGTTAAGATTTGTTGGCCTGTTTGTTGGAAAATAAACCGGAAATGCATCTCCTTCCTGTTTTGAAAGGTGGACACGGAAAAGCTGTTCAGTGAAATGACAGTGGCAAGCATCACACCGGTGTCGCTGACGCTGATGCATGAGTCGTCTGGTGAGGAGGCCGGGCGGGAGGTCCAGCTTAAACCCATGGAAATCCGCACGTATCGGGTGCGCCTGAGCTGAGCCCACATGTCGTCGCGTGCTGGAATCCCAGAGGACCCCCCTTCATCCTCTGCTCCCTGGCATTGTGAGCAGTGCTGTAGCCAGGAGGCTGCACCTATCAAAATATCGCGGATCATAGTTTTACTGTCAAGTGCAATACAAATGTATTAACAGCCCCTCCAGACACTCAGGCCAATTCAGGTAATAGTTAAACCTCACTTTATTGGGACGCAGATGGAAATACTTGTTTTCCTAAATCGTAAAACAAAAACATTAGAATTGACGCTTGAAAAGATGGGCCTCTAATCCACATAAGGACGGGGACATTAGTGTTCAGTAATACCCCAAATTTAAGAACATTTGCTTCAAGATTCTCTTTTAATTCCAAAGTTAACATGTTCTAATGTGCCTTATTTTTCCGATTTCTAATGAATGTTTTATTCTTTTCTGTACTGGTCTTTGTATTTGTTTTTTTTTTTTTGTTTGTTTAATGTCCCAAGTTTATAATCAATACAACTAAATGCAGCTTTTAATGTGTGATCACATGAACAGTTATGGGTCTGTTTTCTGACCTTAAAATGTCCATCCACTCTCCTGTTGTCAATTTTGTGAAATCAGGTGTTCATCCTTGTTTATCAACCATTTTAATATGTAACCATGGATAAAAAGGTCTGCGTCAAACTCACAAATGGAAAGGTTTGTGGGCGTGTTTTAGGGATGCCATCAGAAAAAGTTCTATTTGTATACATTCTGATAAATAGAATTCTATTTTTTTAATCTGAAAGTGAGCTTTGGCTGAGAGAGCCATGCTTTGTATATGGCCGCCAGATTGAGAAATGAGAGAAAATTGAGATGAGTGCTTTCCGTACCATTTCCTTCGCTGGCATGTCCCAGACATTCTCTATGCAGGGCATTTCTGACAGAACTCGTGCCCGTATCGTCCTCGTTTAAGGTGAAACGTCACTGCTGCGTCTGGTAGCATGGGGTTCTGGATTTTGAACAGAATCTGCTGCTAACTTAGAGGCTGACCTGAGTTTTTGTGTAAGTTGGGCCAAATCCACAACTTTATGAGATTAGTCTTAACTTATAATACTGCTAGTATTCTGCATGGCTGAGCTCGAGTTTCAGGAGTAGGGTGGAACTCAATAACATTTTAAAAGGTGCTCTGACTGTTAATTTTGTGCCATCAATTACCTTCTGGAAAGATACATATTTGAGAATTACAAACATACAGTACAAGTTGAAGTAAGGAGTTTGTCTAAGAACCGATAACAACCACAGAGCTGCTGAATCCTTGTCATTATGTTATGTCTTTCACGTAACAGAGATCAGATTTGCCATTTCTGTCATACTGTTGCCATTCCAGGAACCCGAAACTTCCATTTCCACTTATGGACTATTACTTAATGAGAGGGAAAAATTACGAAAAAATAACGGGAAGCCAGCTTTGACCGTTATTTTCTTGCTTCTGATAAGAATCCTAAAGTTCTGTGTGTAAATTTGAAACATTTGTGTAATAGTATTCTCTTAGGTGGCTGACAAATGCCTTAAAACATAACCTGTGATCCATTCTCCGGTAATCTTTTCTAAGAATTTTCAATATGCATTTAGATATGCTTAAGGCACATTTGCAAAGGATAACCTGAATTCAAGATTTGCATTTTCATAAATTGTCATGAGATTATTTCAAAGGTCTGTCTTCTCTGTGGTAATTGAAAGTTGAGCTGTTTTTTTCAGACTGGCAAAGTATGTCCAGCATATTGTTACATGGGTTCACAAATGGGTGCATTTTCAAATCAAAATTATTCTTTATAGTAGTTTTGTCTTTCGTTGTGCAGAATCAGCATTCTCTGGATGTTTGGGCAAAGGGTGAAAATATTTGTTTCAAGCAGTAAAATGTTTAGCAATTTTTTTTTATGAAGTCTATGGCCAGTTCATGCTGAACAAACTAGTTTTGGTAATCATGTTTTGTACAAAAGGTGTCAAAACTCCAGTCACTTTAGGTTTTATCCTGTTAATGTCTATCATTGATTTTGTTTCCCATCGTCATGTTTATAAAAGCCTTGGTTAGACATTGAGCTGACTAGCAGGCCACAGACAGACAATGTATAACCAGGCTCTACCTGCCAAATTAAAAATTAATTGTGAAGAATTCTGTACCTGTTCTGTTGCCTTTGAGAAGCTGCCAGTTGGGAGAGTGTGATTGTGTGTGATGTGCACGTCTCTTTATACAGATTGTGGCTCATTAAGAGTTTAATTTTTTCTAGAGTTTTCTATCTTTGTTTAAATGTAATATAATTGAAGAAAATAAACTGAATATACAGGTTTCTCTGTTTGTTCTAATGATTGATGGTGAAACATACTGTCTGTTTGCCAACTTTCCAGCAGCGCCGCACAGAACAGTGAGCTGCCTCAAATGACCACAGTAATAGTGTAATTAAAGCATACGCTCCCACAGGGCCTGAGCTAATGAAAAAGCTTTAAAATTAACTGATTTTAAAATGTGATCCTTGCTGTGCTATTTTTGCTATGGGGTTCTACAGTAGTGTGCGTTTAAATGTAATGCCTGTAAGTTTGTGTAACAGAAATACTGGTGGATTTGAAAGCATGGATCTGTAGGAAGAAACCCCACAGGAATGGAGTTTATTCTGGGATAAGCAGGGCAAGATGGGGCTTTGGGTGCCATGGATATACATTTTATTTATTTAGCAGACTTCTCTCCAAAGCCACATTCATTTTTGGAGAAAGCAGGGTCAGCCAGTCCCTGGAGCAGGTAGGGGTTAAAGGCCTTGCTTAGGCCCCACCGCTAAGTCCTTCTGACCTTTGGAATTAAACCGCTGATCTTCTGATCTCAGGCACAGCGTTCTAGCCCAAAAAATGATCTGGTCAACCACAGGCTTGAACCCAAGCCCTTCAACATCACAATGCATGCACCCACCGACTGAGCCATCCATCATTTTGGAAGATGTGTGGGGGATTTGTGATTGGCCAGGTCATGGGGGCTGGTCATGGGTTCTAAACTGCCAATCAATAGGGTCAGATTGTGGAAGTCATCATCCGGGCTGCCTATTATTCAGGAGTAGAAAATACCAATGGGTCACTCAGTTTGTTCCCCCCTGTTTACATGGGACAGGGTTTAAGGCCCCTGTTTGTAGTGATTATGGACTCTGGCCTTCCACAGGGAGATTGCAGTTCCTGTTTTTTTTTTTTTTTTGGCGGGGGGGGGGGGGGCGGTCTGGCTGTGTCCCTGTGGCATCACATCACGCAACGTTGTACCTAAACTTTGGAGCTGAAGAAGGAAGCAAAGTTCTTTCAGCTACTGGGAAATGAAAGCCTGTCCAATAAGAGTTTAGGTAAGGAGCATTCCTATTGAACAATCATGATTTCGAGCTCAGTGTTTTGGTTCAGACTGAGCAAGACAGTGGTGTCGTGGGTAGCACCGCAGGCTCTTTGTGTGCTTTGATTTCTTCTAGATACTCCAGTTTCCGTAGGAGTCTGCTTGCGTGCTTACGTACGTTCATTTATAGCAGCAAACTCAATTTATGGGCCATGAATCTTTTTTTGGTTGTTTATTGCATGATATCACAATTAGCTCGCTAGATTAAAACATCAGTGTTTGAATAGAAGTGTTTCAAGTGCATTGATTACCACTCAGCTGGTGGTCTCACAGAAACAGAAATTGTGATACTTCTCCTTAAATTATCTCTCCATGTCTTGGTACCTCAGTAGCTATTGGAGGAATAGATCTGTAAATTTTGCCCTATGTTCCTTCCTGAGAACCCAAGCGTGAAAATGCATCATTTTCCTTTTTGTGCACGGAGCGCCTGATTACGACTGCTTCAATGCGACAAATCTTGGAACTTGGGACCATGAAATTTCCATCTCTAAGAAAAGTATTCTGTAAAAAGTCCAATTTGGCGAGAATACATTGACATATATTTCCATATTGGTTGCTAAGTAATACATTAAATGACAAAGTGGAAAGAGCATATCCTTTCTGCTTAACAATGGGAATTACTGACCGCCTTTAAATAAGCTTACAGTACTCTGAACGGTATAATAACATCTACTGTATGAATCTGATGAAGTTTTTACTGGTGCCTTTGGAGGAAAATGCCTTGAATGTGGTTTTGAATAGCAGGTTTTTATGCTCGCTAAAGTTACTTAAGTGAAGGACTGTACTAAATGTTCAGACTCTTAGCAAGTTGGCCACGACACAAACCCAGCTTGGCATGCACGCAAAAGGGATTTGCACCTGCTCTAATTATCATGTTTCACTCACTGTAAATATAAAGCCTTCAAAATAAATAAATGGTTCACGATCAGACCGTTGTTCTCTGCCTTGCACCCATAGCCTCTGGGATAGGCTCCAGACCCTGAATAGGACAAGTAGTCTCAGAAAATGGAAAGATGGATGGATGAGATCATAATACTAAGGGAAACAAAATGATATGTAAATTTTGGGGGCAGTGTGTTTATCTGCAGGTTTCATGCTGTGCCTGTGATCGGGAGGTCACTGGTTCAAATCCCATGGTCAGCAGAGTGATGTCACCATTGTACCCTTGAGCAAGACCCTTAACCCCCAATTGTTGCAGGAACTGTCTAACCCTGCTTTCACGATTGTACATGGCTTTGGATAAAAGCGTCTGCTAAATAAATAAAACATGAAATAACAAAAAAAATCATCATTGTATTAACCTTATTTTAAAGCTTTTTTAATGCAGTACGGTTAAGTGAGATTAGTGTACAATGTGTGCAGATTTCCCCTCTACAACCAGCCGTCACGGAGAGAGTCTTGTTGGTCTCCCACCTGTTTTTAATGTGATCTGTCAGCAAACCAAAAAACAATTAAACCACCCCTTAATGCTGAATTTAGGAGGTCATTTACTAGTCTCAAGCATTTCATTCCACTGTGCCATCTTTAATCTGCTTGTATGACATTTCATTTTCTCCTTGGCCCTGACGACGCACGTATAGCCTCTTGTTTTCCAGCGGCACACTTACCAGCCCATTGACATTTAGATCCGGTGCTGTGCTATGAATTAGAATATGCTGCTATAAATTGCCCGGGTCCACTGTTTAATGGGGGGAAAAAGTGCAGTAGCTTCCCCATAAGAAAAGACACAGTGCTTGAGTGACAAATGACGGGACTCGGGTAATAGCACAGGCCTTATTACGCGTCACTTTTTATCTGAAGCTATGTGATGCTCAAAAATTGGGTGCATGACATCTGCAAAATGAGTGTGTCTTTATTCATGCTGGTGTGTCTTTATTCATCACTAGTGTGCCTGTACTTTTGTTGGTGTGTCTGTACTCCACGCTGGTGTGGCTGTAATCCTGGCTGTGATGTTTAATTATGCGTGACAGTGGGAAAATGAACCTACACTTAGCTTGTGCTACTTGATTAAGTGTAGGTGTATAATCAATGAAACTACTGTTAAGGGCAAAAAGTGCTCTGGGGCATCTTTCATTACTTCTCGGGTGGGGAGGTTAATGCAGATCACAGTCGGCAAACTGATGGCCTAATAGATTCAGTCTTCAGGATTTCTCTACACAGTTTCCCTTATTCCCTTGCAGGCTTGCCTTGTACTATAGTTAACTCAGCTACGTGTACCTCATAGTCTAACAAAGAATCTTTCTGTCATTGAATTCCTCGTATTTGGTATGTATTTCTCTGCATGCCCTGCATCATTTCTTTTGGTTCTTTGCTATACTTGCATGTATGTTCATCTTTCAGCTGCATACTCCAGAGTTCAGTTGGATACTCCAGATCTCAGCTATATACTCCAGATTAATGCTGAATACAGTCAACCCTTCCACATTGCCGGGTATGGGCCGCAGGCCTCTTGTGATGTGGCAAAACCACATAGAACTTTTTGGTTCCCTTGGCAAGTGACGTGAGCGTGGCGAAGAGAAGTGAAAAGATATGCAAAATATAAAGATCACGTTGAGAGACTGGCATAAATACACTTGGCATCCTCCCAACTAGCACTATGCCAGTCTTTTATGCATTTATGAAATACTAAACTTTTTCTGTCAGCTGCTGGCATTCACGTGTCGCCTGCAACTTTTGCAAAATTCCAAAAAAAATCCCATTTCATTTCTTATGCTGATCCCACGATATATCGAAACCACGATGGGGAAAGTAGCTGTACAGAAGGGTTGACTGTACTTCTGATTTGTTGAATACTCCAGATATGAGTTGCATACTCCAGATTTCTGTAGCATGTGTCTGCACATTACCCACTGATACACAAGTAAAATATGCACATATATATAACAGCCTGCAGTGTACAGAAATGTTGTGCTTTCTTGTGTCACATTTTTCAGAATTGGATATAATGTTTTAACATGGTTTACTATTCAAAATGAAAATCACGAGAGGAGGACTTTCAAATGTTTAATGGTGAGAATTTGTTTTCATATAAAGTTTGCAGGATGAAATGTATGCAAAACCAGTTAGCAGGCTTGCAAATATTGCTGACTAGAAAGCAAGATATATATTAAAAACACTGGGCTTGTAATAAATTCAAAACTTGTGAGTAATTTGTTGATCTACTGCTTGCATCTGGAACTAACCCACTCATATTTTCAGAGTGGTATTTAAAATTCCTGCTGCCTAAGCCAAATCCCAATAAGCCATTATCAGAAATACCACAGCCATGTCCAGGTCAATTCAACAACCAACATTCATCCTTGTCCCAAAGAGCTGTGCGATAACAATTCCTGTGCAAAATGGCTGCTGTTTGTCACACTGAGTGATGCAGGACACTCCTCCTAGCAAATCTGCTGCCTCGAGGTTTGTCATGACTGCCTATAGAAAGGTATACAGACGCTCCTCTACTTACGAATGAGATACGTTCCGAATGGCCGTTCGTAACATGAAATGTTCATGAAAAGTCATTATTCAACATCATTTAAGGGTATATGCAAGTACAAAGAACTAGGATGCTACGCGGCAGGAATAGTGGCCAGAAGTCATATTAGGCGGAATTGGCGCACAGAAAAAAAATTGATGTTGTGGACAGGAAACGGGAGCCCAATGAACACTATTTGGACTTACAGTCCTCTTCGTTCGTATGTCTTAAAGTTCGTAAGTTGAAAGTTTGTAAGTAGAGGAGCATCTGTACATGTTCAAGCATTTATGTATGTATGTATGATGATGATGATGATGATGATGATGATTGATTATTATTATTATATTTTCCTCAAGTGTTCCTGGTGAATAGTTCCTATAACATGACCACTGCTCTTTGTTTAGCGACCATTCTCCTGATATGTGGCTTGTCAAGGTAGATTTAGCCTCTTGCAGTTGCTCGCCACAATGATCTTGGAATAATGACTTCATTTTTCAAGCACATTAAGCATCTGCTTGCATCCATTTTCTTTCTGTTTTTTGGCTTTGAATACATGGAACAAAGGGTTTATAGACCCTGAACCAGTGGCTCCTTTAAAGTGTCATGACCCTAACCTCTGGGCATAAAGCGTGTGCAAATCCTGCTCTTGTGCATCATTTGACGTTGTATCATTAGCATTAGCTACTCAACGCAAAAAAAATGTGTTAAATGCAAGTCTAATCATATGAGAAATCTAGTTGGGGGGGTGTGCCTATGATCAGAAGGTGGTTTGGTAAAAACACAAGGTCAGCAGAGTGACCTCACTGAAGGGCCTTTAAGCAAGGGCCTTAATCCCCAGTTGCTCCAAGGAAAAAAATGTATGTTTTCTGGATAAAAATGTCCAGTACACAACTAAAATGTAAATGAGAATATTGGGCCTCATTCACCAACCGTTCTTACGGACAAATTTGTTCTTAAACCCCACGTACGCACTTTTTTTACAAAGATTCTGACCTATTTATAATCCGTCTGATCGGCGTCACTACCATGAAAATAATTTTTACACTTTAAAATTATTTTTTATATTTTATCAATTATTAAAATACTATCATTTTATGAACTGTACACTCTAAAAAACGCTGGGTTGAGACTGCTGGGTAACAAAGTTGGGTTGATTTAACCCAATTTGGGTTGAAAATCGGTCTTGATCTATAACCCAGCAGTGCTGGGTTGGGAACGCGGACGTGAAAGAGAGCACGCACGTCACGTCAACATCCAGGGACATCAGCGAGAGTTGACGGAGTTTTGCGCCGTCTTTAGAGGGAAGCCAGTGAAATTCTGTCTGAAACGTAAGTTATTCAGTGTGTATTTAACAATGTTCATAATAAATAAAACATTTGCTTTACTGTATAATATATATACACGCAAATTTTAGGCTTTCGGTCAGTTGAACTGAGATTACCTAACGACTAAGCGACGGCCGATCTCTTGCTCAGTGGACGGGAAAGCGCGCGTGACATCGTCATCGGAAGGAGCTTGGAAAGGATAACGTAAAATTTTTAAATATTACTTTTTTATATGTTAAATCTACTTTGTTTATTATTAATGATTTACTGTGTTAGATACGGTTTTGATATAGCGGAGTTTACTTAACTAATTTGATTTTGTCAGCACATCCACATAAATTTCCCGCTCTGCTTGTAAGGTACATTTCGTTCAATTCGTTTGACTTAGTTGTACATTCGACAGCAAACGATGTTAATTTACTACGAACATGTAATTTCTTTAATCCTGTAAATGGTTTGATGCAGGCGGGAATGTCGAGCTCAGCTCAGGCTAAAGGAGGCTTGAAACTAAGCATGTTCGACGGACATTTTCTAAGCATAGTGCTAAGGCCATGGACAGTGGTTAACTAATGCTGATAGCTTGGTGTGTTATGGTCTTTAATGCTCCTAAAGGTTTTTTAGGTGTTCTGAAGGTAGCTCTAAGGATATTTAACTTTTACACATTTTTGAGTTCTTAATGAATCTATACCATTTCTTTTTTATTTATTTTTCCTTTTTTCAGATTGGGACCAATATGGCTGAGTACCTTCGTTCAGAAGAGTCCATTGAATTTTCTTATGTTCTCATGCTTGGAGACAACCACTGCTTTCAACCCTTTGCTATAATAATTGAAACATTACTTGCTGCAGTGGACGTTTGAAATGTTTTCATATTTTAAATACATATTTTCTTGGAAGTAAATTTGACTTCAGTCACTTTATATCTCAGGATATATTGATGTTTGCACATAATTGTTAATGGGAAAGTTATAAAATGTTTTCCTATTTTTTCCTAATCTTAAATTTGTATTTTCTTAAGTTTTTTTTTCGTTTGTTTTTTCAGTCAGTTTGATGCCGTTTCATTATTACTTCTACATATTTTTTCAGTTGATGATTTATATATATCAGGATATGTTAATGTTTATGCACAAATTTGTATTTTAAAGTTAATCTTTCTGACTTCAGTCAGTTAGATGCTTTTTCATTATTACTTCTACTGTACATACTTTTATTTTTCCTCTCCTCTGCAATTACATTGCAATTGATTCTTACTGATGATTCCTGTATATCTCAGGATATATTAATGTTTATGCATGATGTAAATGTTATGAAAAGTTTTCATATTTCAAATTGTGTTTTTCTAAAGTTAATTTGTCTGACTTCAGTCTGATGCATTGTTACTGACTTCAGTCACAGTGTTTCTGTGATAGTTTGATACATTTTAATAGAAATTGTCTTGATGCTGAGGTGGAGATGGGAAAAATGTCTTAAATTCATATGGACACATTTTTTACATGTTTTGTCATAAATAAAATTCCATTACTGAAGTATGTATTGCTGTAGAATTGTTTTTATTTTAGTAATTTTAATCACCAAAGTTTCTAGATTAAATTTCTGACCCATTTTGGGTTACATTCAACCCAGCAGTGTAGTCATTTTTAACTAATAGTTGGGTTAAAAATCACAACCCAGCATGCTGGGTTAAACGTGTAACCCAACTTGTTGGGTCAAAATAACCCAGCGTTGGGTTAGTCCCTTTTTTACCCAGCGCTGGGTTACCAAAATAACCCAAATTGGGTTGTTTTTAACCCAGCAGTTTTTAGAGTGTAGAATGAACAAAACTGCTATAACCAATTATTTTGAACAAACTATCATTACTCAAATGTGTGTACGAATGGTCTTGAGTGTGCGTAGATTCTGTTCTTAGCTAAGAACAAATTCAGATAAGAAAACATTGGTGAATGCAGAATCTTTGTAAAAAAGTATATACATGGGATTTAAGAACAAATTTGTTTGTAAGAACGGTTGGTGAATGAGGTCCATTGTGCAGGTTATTGTGTTGTGACCTCACTGCTGGAGGGTGGGTCTTGGTTGTTGTTGGTAAGCACGAGGGGTATTTGCCAGGTGACAGTAATGTGCATAAAAGCTTCATCCCTGACCACATGATTTATGGGCATAATCACCTACCTGTCTGGCTGTTCCTGTTCCATGCAAGTGAGGGTTCAGTAATCTTCTACAATGTGTCTGTTCTGCTTTTTCCCTCCTCCCTGACTCACAAGCTGTCCCTTTTCTGTGGAATCATTCCTCGTGAACTTTGGAAATAACATCTCTCACGGTATGTGGTTGACATACGCAATCTATGCTGGGGAAGGGCAACATCCTGACGGAATATGGTGCCTGTTCCACCAGAATCATGCAGAAAGCATGGGAATAGGTACCACCAGCATGTCACACATCAGCCCGCGTGTCAGATATCTGCGATGACGGTGTGTGCCCACACAGTATGGCTCAGTGGGTAAGGCTTCTGTACCCATTATCAGAAGGTTGCAGGATTGACTCCCATACTTGAGACAATAGCTTCTCTCTCACCTGTGACTGTGTTTGTATCTCAAACAGGAGCATGATGAAATATGCAAAGACTAAATATTTCCTTTCTACTTGTACTCATACTTGTGCAAACATGAAATACATCATCATTTCACAACTGTTCACTCTTAGGAGATTTATGCAGCCGCAAGAATGCCATGGGAAACACTGCAGATGTTTGGTGAGTATCAGTCTGAAACACTTTCCTGTCAGCCTCCTTGAAACCTATACGTATAATAAAACAACCATAATCTGTTACATGGATTTTTTGTTGTTTTATCCAACACAAAGATTTTTAATAAATCAGATTAGCATTCTTTTAGACGTGTCGTAAATCTGTGGGCCATAGCCAAAAATCTGCGTTACACCTTTTTATAACTGGCCAAATAATACTACAGAAATCTACATTCAGGGAGACTCCATTAGAAATCATGTTGTACATGAAAGGCCTCCTTTTTCTCATCAGATAGGGATCCACTTCACAGACAACAATATGCTTGTGTTCTGCTAAGGAATGCACGCAGAGGTCTGTTCTCCTTTCCAGAATGTTCTGACTGGCATTTTCATTAAAACATGTATACAGGTATTGCCATGTTCCAGTCTAATTCACACTGTGTGATGCAACGATGCTTCCTCCCGGGAGCTCAGCACCGTCTCATGGCTCCCTGATCGGTAATAACAGCGCTCACATTCCATTGGAGCATATCATCAGATTTCAGACCTGAGAATCCAGCGGCGTCTGAGAGTACCTGACTGGAAAGAAGTAGGTGGACTTGATATGCCATCGAACGGGGCTGACATGTTAGTAAATTGAATTGATTTAGCCACACAGAAAACTCAGACAGGGTGTGAAGCAGGATAGCTCTTCCTGCCTGACCATACTGTGGTGTTTCTACTTCAAACTAACCCAGAGTTGTGTTTCATGATGCATGCAAAGCAACGTCATTGCTATTCGAAATCACGAAGCTTTAAGGATGCAAATGTTTCATCATTAATATACATGATCTTGAGTGATTTAAATTCTCTATTATTTGGCTTTTTCCGAAGATGCCTTTACACTATTAAAATATACAAATTATTCTTAAATACTTTCCTTAATTTCGTTGTATGGAATAAAGCCACCATACATATATAGCAAGTTTGCTGAGAATTTTTACTGAACAAAACTCTGCTTTACCTTTCACATAAAAATACAGGTTTTCTATTTGGCAGTACATATTTTATTTTATGATATAAAACCATACAGGCTCATTATATTTAGATACTGTAAATTGCAAAATTCTACACACCCGTATGCTCACTGCAGGTAAAGGTAAATAAGCATTATATATGATGTAGAATGTTAAACCTGACCACTGTCCCCAATGTAAAGGGGTGTTCACGCTCATGCAAGTAATGCACTTAACCTTTTTTTTTTTAATTTTTTATAAAAAATTATGAATTTCTTTTTTTGCTTAAATTGTTGCTCTTGATTTCAGTCTCTACAGCAAAAATTAAGGTTTTCATTTGAAATCTCCTGTATCTGTAACTGTAAAGATGCGCATGTTTTATATGTACGGCCTCACACATTCCCGTATAGATTGGCCAACACAGTATTAGGACACAAAACCCAAACCAATTTCAAGATAAATGAGTATTTCAATCATCAAGTGAAATGTAATAATCATATTGAATGGCAGGAAATGGGCAGAGATAATGGAATAAGCGCCTATCAACGGCTGCTCTTTGGAACTGCTGAGTCACAGAAAGCCCATTCGAAGGTGGTTTTCCAGCTAGGGATCAGCCAGCGGCAGCCTGAGGGTGGCCTCTGCAGGCTGCTCCGTGCCGTGAGACGGCGTATTAATCGAGGAGAATACCCTCCGAAGTGCGGGAATCCCCAGCCCCCCCCTCCCTCCCCCCAATCAGTTGATTAATCTCCTCTGATGGGAACAAAGTGAATATTTAATCGGGGCTCTATTCCTTATCGTCCGCTCTTGAAGGTCATTGCAGTTGGGGTAAAAAGGTCAAGCAGACAATGAGCATGTGGTTCAGCACTTGCTGATAATGTTACCTTTGATCACTCTGAGGTTTCTGAGCTGCTGCCCGTGCCGCTCTATGCGCACACATGCTGGTGATGCGATTTCGATTTCAGAAACATATTTTAATTACGGGAAATCATCACGGTTCTCATGCAGAAAACATCTATTGATTTTTTTTGTGGCTGTATACTTATACTACAAGTATTGGGACACACCTCTTAATCATTGAATTCAGGTGTTTCATTCAGACCCGTAGCCACAGGTGTATAAAAGCCCCTAGCCATGCAGTCAGGTTTATAAACATTTTTGAAGAGCACAGTGAATTTATATGTGGTACTGTCACAGCATGTCATCTTTGCAATATGTGAGTTTGTGAAATTTCTTCCTTGTTAGATATTACCATTTTTAGAAATTTACGAGTACATGTACATTGGAATGCTTTATGCACATATCCCATCTTGCACTCCTTTCAGACACACAAACACAAGTGTGAGTAAAAGGTAAGTACCGATACAGTCATCTCCAAACTGTCTACCACTAATTAACTGCTTTAAGTTTACAACAAAATTCTGATAAAAGTGAAATTCTTCTAGTTGCTTCAAATTCAGTAATTTCTGCTCTGCCAGATTTGGAAGTTGATGTGAATGGGATCCTAGTCGTGCCCTCAACAAAGATCTGTAATTTAGGTGTCATCTTTGGAGTCTCTTACTGTTCAGCCCCATTTTAGCTCTCTGGTTCAGGTGTTATTTTCCATCAGTGCTCAGCTCCGCGCCTTCCTCAGGGTTCCTGATCCTGAAATGTTAATCCACACTTTCATCACTACCTGCCCTGAGTATTGTAATACATTTTTATTAGCGTATTACAAAATCCAAATATCTCCACAGATTACGGCACGTTCAAAACTCCCCTGCCTGTTTGCTAATGGGTATTAAAAAATCTGCCCACATTACTCCTGTTCTACAGGATTTACACTGATTGCCAGTTAATTTCAGAACCAAACTTAAAGTAATACTTTAAATAGCTTTAGGTTGTCTTATATGGGTGCCTAAGCTGAAATGCACTGCCACAGCATCTGCAAGATGTTCGATCTATTTCAACTTTTAAGCTTAAAAAAGCATTTCTTTCTCAGGAATAATACATCAGCCGGTTTGTAATGTTGACCTTTGTTTTGTTCATTTTGTGTGTGTGTGTGTGTTGGATTGAATCTATTCTAAAGCATCCTTGAGTGTCAGAAAGGTGCTATATCAGGGGTGGCCAATCTTATCCAGAATTGGCCATTGTGTATGCGGGTTTTCACTACAATTCAAAAACCTGAATTAGATTACCTGAATTAATTAGACTGAATGGCAGACTGCTTGGCTGAAGAGCCTCACACCTGGATTTGAACAGCTGACCTAAAGCTTATCCCAAAAACCTGCATATACACTAGCTCTTTGAGGATAAGATTGCTCACCCCTGGGCTTGGGGTCTGAGCACAGGGTCAGCCATTTCTCCAGCACCCCTGGAGCATTTTTCAGGGGATTAAGGGCCTTTGCTCAAAGGCCAAATGCAGATGTGATTATTGTCACAAGCATGAGACCTGAACCATCAACCTCCTGATCCCAGACACAAAGACGTAACCCACTGAGCCACACACCTCCCCTGAAAGAGGAGTCGTGTTGGGTTCTGTAGTAAAGTCAGTAAACCCTGCTTCTCCAGCGATTCTGGCTGCGAGCTCCTTCCTGAGACCTGAAAAAGCAAACATTAAGCATGAAAGTTCATATCCTTAACTCAGCTCTCCTTACTGCTGCTGCTCAATACATTGAGCGTGTGATTTGCACTTATCCTCAATGTTTTGCTTTCCCATTTCTCTATATTCTGCTGCATCTGATGAATTTAAAACAGGACTGGTTCGCGATTCAAGATTTTATGTGTCACATGACTGTAGATGCATAGATTACTAATTAGAGGACTGATTGGCTGAAGAATCCTCACACCTGGGTTTGAACAGCTGACCTACAGGTTATCCCAAAAACCTGCATACACACCGGCCCTTTGCGGATAAGATTGGCCACCCCTGACCTAGAGCCACCCTGCTGCCTAGTAGAAGGCTTAAAACAATGGCTACATAGAAGACAAAAGACATCTATTAAAATACTTCATAAACAGTTTGTGAATGGCATTATATACAGGGTGCATGGTAGGCAGTGTGTGAATGGGGGGTATGAATAGACATGAAAAAGAACAATGAAAAATGATGTGGGAAGTGAATGGAGTGATGATGAAGTGAAGAGACATAATTAACAGACTGTTATAAAAAGCATATTAGTACACATAATAAATGTAGCCCCCTTCCTTATTACTAGTTGATGTTCCAAGGACATTGGACTCTCTTGTTTGTGTCTTAATAAACTAAATGATAGCCACTTGTCTGCCTTGTCCCAGATCAGTTTGTGAGAGGTTTAATGTACTCTCTGCTCCTCATTTCAACCTTCTGTTGAACTGTATCACAACTGATGTCAGAATCTTTGATAAATTTTTGTTATTGTTATACTTGTAATGGCTAAAAAGGCACAGCTGACAATTGAACAGCGGGCTCAGATCAAAATTTTGAGCGAAGAAGGGTTCTCTCTTTGCCAAATAGTCAGAAAGTCAAATGTTTCTAAGCATGGAGTGACCTACAGAGAAAAAGGTTGACAGGAAGCGACAGTGAGCGGAAACAGTCTGGGACAAGGAAGATGACATCAAAGGCTGAAGATCTACACTTAGTTGTGACGTGCAAAAGAGACTGGAAGATGACTGTAATGGTCTGAGGGCTGCGATTAATGTGAATGGAGGGAAAACAGTATCTCTTAATACAGCCAGGCAAAGACTAAGAGCAGAAAACCTTTACTTTGTGGTGTTAACAAGAAAAAGAAACTAGTATAGGCAGAGGTGGAAATTTCGCAGCCAGAAAGTAAAAATCCAGACTGTGATTTTGTTCCAACCAACCAAGTTGAGCGCTCTGTGACCGTGACTCATTATGCTCAACTGGTTGGTTGAAATTAAATTGCGGTCTGGATTTTTACTTACTGAAATTTCCACCTCTGATTATAGGCTAAACAACAGAAATGCTGTAGTATTCAGGACTGGGACGAGTGGGGCCAACAAGTTTAAAATGAGCATCTAGCAAATGAAACTTGAAAAGGTGCTGGGAGGGTTTGGACACAAGTCATTTCCAAAAATTGTTGGACAGGATGCTGTAAATCTGTGTTGCTGTGATAAAGGCAAGGGGTGGTTATTTTGATTGAACTCCTACTTAGGCACTCGCATTCATTAAATAGCAGTACAATGCAAAGTAAATTGTTACATTACACTTAAAAATCAGTCAGTTACATTTGTTATTTGGTATTTCTAATATTGTCTTGTAATAAAAGTTTGGAAAAGCAGTGTGTCATTTATTTATTTTTTTAAATAGGATAGCCCAAACTTCTGGCATATAGTGTGGATGATGGTTTCAAAATTATTTTAAGAATGCTATTCATCAAAATGCCCAAATCACATTTTAAAAGCACACAGATGCAAACACTAACACATTTTCCTGAGAGTGACCATTGCAGCCAGGGGCTCACAAGGCTTTTGCTTCACGGGGTGTTTTCTGTCATCACTTGCTGGGAAGGGGAGTTCCTGTCCTCATCGTGGCACGTGGAGGGAGCTGCATGGAGTCTGGGGTCGGGTGACACTATGCCAGGGTGACAGGCAGCCAGCAGGTGATGGACAAGTAATGCACACGGGTAGCAGGGTGACTCCTCAGGATCATCACCCTGTCACCTCTCTGCTGTTTTTTGGCCCACTGATGTTACCCTTGAAAAAATAAATCAAAGGCAGTAGCAAAGAAAGGACACTTTCTTATGCCAGCTGCTGTTTTATCGAAATCACCCAGCTTCATTTACCAAAAAAAGTGTGGGTGTGTGCATAAAAAAGTAGGGGTGGTGCAGTGCTTAGCACTCTCGCCTCACACATCTGGGACCTGGCTTCAAGTCTCCACTGGGGTTCCATGTGTGTGGACTTTGCATGTTCTCTCCGTGTCGTCATGGGGTTTCCTCCGGGTACTCTGATTTTCCCCCCATAATCCAAAAACATGGTGAGACTGATTGGAGTTACCACTTTGCCTGTAGGTGTGCATCTGTGTGAGTTTGCCCTGCAATGGGTTGGTGCCCCATCCTGTATCGTTCCCTGACTTGTGCCTGTAGCTTGTGCCCCCAGGATAGGCTCCAGACCCCCCATGACCCTGAATAGGATAAACAGTTTCAGAAAATGGATAGATGTTAAAAAATAACTAATCTAAGTTTACTTGAATAAAACTAAAAACAAAAAAAAAGAATTTATTATAGACTAAATATTTATATTTTGAGAATTTAGCCTTCCAACTTTTGTGATCAATGATAATAGTACATAATTACGTGCTTGTAACTATCTATCTTAATCAGAATGCATGTAATTCATCTGAATAGTGTTGACATGGTTCTTTGACAGTTCTGTTGTTGTGGGTCCATTATTGCAAATATTTGATTGATGTGTTTCGTTCTGTTTACTTGAACTATAATTTCCACCAGCTGTTACACAAAATGTCATTCATGAATCATTGCATGTAAACAACATAGAAACAGGGTATCTCAGGAATATGAACTTGATCTATTGCTCATCATCTGTTTGGGACCCCCCAAAAAAACACCCAGTTAAATCGTGATGGAATGACGTTGGGCTAAACTGGCCTACGAAATGTGCAGATTACATCGTAATATATGCAAAGCCGTAATCCTTCTCATCAGTTACGGCTCTCAAACCAGCATTCCATCAGAGATTCGTGTTAAAATAAACTGACATTTTATCAAAAAGAATCTTGATCGCTATGCTTAAATTAATAAATAAAATTACTTCGGTAGCACTTTACTTAAAGCACCCATGTATAAATCATTATGGATACCTTTATAATGTATTATAATGTATTGATGAAGTATTATAAACATGGCTATAACTATTTATAAAAAGGCATAACACATTATAGCTGTCACGCCCACAGGGGCGGGGTCCGACAGGGGCACCACGGCAACAGGCAATTAACCCAGGTTAAAAGTAGAACAAACGCCGATACTCCTTGCGAAGTATTGAGCCGATGTTTCCGTGCCTTACTGAGCGTTTTGCCCGTCTTTCGTTTACCCGCTTCACCCTGCCTTACCTGTCAACCCGGTGTGTGATCCTTGCCTCCTTACCTTCCCTCCATAGACCCGCTCCCGTCCTTGACTCACCTGTCCCGCCTCGTCCTTCATCCTCTGCCTCGTGTTCCTTGTTCCAGTGTCTCTTCATCAGACGGACCACCCTGGCTACGACCCCAGATCACGTATCAAGACCCCGATTCCAGCGCACCGCTTCTGCACCTCTGCACCGACTCTCCGAGTGGGAGATCCCACTCATGTCACCTGCCCTGTCCCGAACCATCTGGGCAGAGGAGCCGGTTTCCCTCCTCTCGGCCGGACTACTCACCTCCGTTGGCTAGTTACCCACTTCCCTCAATAAACCCTTCTTGTCCCTGCAATTCTGGATCTCCGCTTTCCTCCTTGCCAGACCGTGACAGAATAATTCGCTTCAAGATGGATCCAGCAGGGACCCTTGAGAGTCGTGTGACCGCCATGGAGCAGCTCCTAGCATCCCACGCAGCCCAGGTGCCGTTGCCCGATTCTCCTCCTCGTCCTACCGCTCCGCTGCCGATCGCACTCCCCGAGCGCTATGATGGAAACCCGGATCAGTGCAAGGCTTTTCTTATGCAGTGTGGCATCTACGTCGAGGAACACCCAGAGATGTTCTGCTCTCCCGAGGCCGAGGTGCGGTTTACCATTTCCCTGCTCACTGGACAGGCTCGAGAATGGGCGACGGCTCTGTGGGCTGACGACAGTCCTCTGTTGCGGTCCGATAGAGAATTCCATCATGCCCTGATGGAGGTGTTTGACCATCCTGCAGTCGGAAGGAGACCGGGGTTTAGGCTCTTGGACTGCTGGCAAGGCAACCGCACGGCTGCAGAGTTCTCTTTAAAATTCAGAACCATCGCTGCTAACCGGAGGTGGCTGGACGACTGCCTTTCTTCGAGCTCTAAACCCGGATCTGCAAGACAAACTTTCACATAAAGGAGAGGCCCCATCCTTCGATGACCTGGTCCGACAGGCGATACGACTGGACAACACTGTGAGGGATCGCCGTCGCCGACGTCATCAGACAGAACCCCCCCTTCGGGTATCTCTCCCAGCGATCGAGGCTGCAGAACCCATGCAGGTGGGCCGATCCCCACTGACACCTACCGAACAAAGAAGACGGCTCCAAGGGGGGCTATGTTTGTATTGTGGAGGAGCCGGCCACTCCATCTCTTCGTGTCCCTCTCGCCCTGTTCACAGCGATGCCCTGGTTCCGGTAGGTGTGTCCTCCTTATCAATGACTTCTCTTTCTCAGTTCACTGTCCCTGTGTGCTTGGAATGGGGAGGTAAACGACATAGGGGGAGGGCATTCATTGACAGTGGGGCAGCGGGCAACTTTATTGATGCTAATCTGGCTAAGCAGATGAATCTACCTCTTCAAAAGTTAGCCTATCCCATCTCCGTGCAAGGGGTAACCGGAGAACGGATGGCGGAGGGAACTATTGTCCATCACCCCTTTGTGCTGCAGGTGGGGGTTTTACACATTGAGTTACTGGAGGTCTATGTTCTACCCAAAGCTAAAGATCCATTAATCCTGGGGCTCCCCTGGCTGCAAAAACATGATCCTCGGTTGGAATGGCGAACAGGGGAAATTATGGCCTGGTCCAAAAAATGCCTGTGTAACTGTATGTCTGTTCCCTGTAAGACTACAGGAGTGGAGAGCTCCGAACCGGAGAACCTAGAGGCCATTCTGGAGGAGTACCTAGAGTTCAGAGATGTGTTCAGTAAGGACAAAGCGTTCGGCCTTCCTCCTCACAGGGATTGCGATTGCACCATTGAGCTCCTGGAGGGAGCTACTTTGCCCTGAGGCAGGTTGTACCCTGTCTCATTAAAGGAGGAGGAGTCCCTAGAAACGTACATCCGGGAAGGTCTGAAGCGTAGGATCATCCAGCCCTCCACCTCACCTGTGACCGCTGGATTCTTCTTTATTAAGAAAAAGGATGGTGGGCTACGGCCTGTGGTGGACTATTGAGTTCTTAACGCTGTTACCGTTAAATGACAAGACCCTCTCCCTTTAATCCCTTCCGCCTTAGAGCAGCTTCACCAAGCTTAATCTACGAAGTGCATATAATCTGGTGAGAATTCAAGCTGGTGACGAGTGGAAAACCTCCTTTATCACTTGCAGGGGGCAGTACAAATATCTAGTGATGCCGTACGGATTGGCTAATAGTCCCTCGATTTTTCAATCTTTCATGAATCAGGTATTCCATGATATGTTGCACAAGTGCGTCATAGTGTACATTGATGACATATTGATTTACTCACCTTCTGAGCAGGCTCACATACAGCATGTACAACAAGTGTTACAACGTCTCCGAGAGCACCACCTCTACGTAAAAGGAGAGAAGTGCGAGGTCCATCAAAGCCGGGTGAGGTTTCTGGGATATGTTATTTAACCTGGGGCTGTGGCCATGGACGAGCAAAAGATTACAGCGATCCAAAGCTCGGACCCTCACAGACCTGCAACGTTTTCTGGGTTTCGCTAACTTTTACAGGAAGTTTATACGCAATTATTGCCGGATTGCCGCGCCTCTCACGTCCCTGACTTGCGGTAACCCGACCCTGCTCCACTGGACCCCAGACGCTGACCACGCCTTCACTCGCCTGAAACAGGCTTTCTGCACAGCTCCCGTTCTCAGACAACCGAACCCCGAGCTCCCTTTCAAAGTGGAGGTGGATGCATCCGAGGCCAGTGTAGGAGCCGTTCTGATTCAATGTAACCCAGGGGCGGGGCGTAGACATCCTTGTGCCTACTACTCACGGAAACTGACTGCGGCGGAACGAAATTATGAGGTGGGTGATTGAGAACTGCTCGCTATGAAGTTGGCTCTGGAAGAGTGGCAGCACTGGTTGGAGGGGGCTCGTCATCCCTTCGTGGTGTTAACTGACCACCGTAATTTGGAGTACCTCCAATCTGCCAAACGACTCTCCTCCTGCCAGGCTCGCTGGGCTCAGTGGTTCGCACGTTTCACCTTCCGAGTCAGTTATCTCCCAGGGAAGAAGAACATCAAAGCAGATGCCCTGTCAAGGCAATTCGATCCACCTGAATGTGAGGACCGCGCTTACCCCGTCCTCAATCCCTCTTGTTTCATCTCCTCCATCACCTGGTGATTGGAGGAGACCATAATGTGTCGTCTGGTCGCTCTCCCGAAACTACCTACGGCAGTGGAACTCGCTGAAGTCTTGATTTGTGAACTTTTCTGTTTTACAGGCATCCTGGAAGATATCGTGTCCGACCAAGGACCTCAGTTCGTTTCCAGGGTGTTTCGGGAGTTCTGTGCCAAATTACAGGTGTCACTCAGTCTTACCTCAGCATATCACCCCCAGTCAAACGGTCTGGCCGAGCGGACAAACCGAGAAGTGTCCAAGGCTCTCCGGCTCCTGTGTCGAACGGATCCAGCTAGCTGGTCATCTCATCTAGTGTGGGTAGAATACTCCTTGAACTCCCGGGTAAGTCCAACCACTAAGTTAACTCCCTTCCAGTGTGTGCTGGGTTTTCAGCCTCCCCTATTCCCCTGGGACGCCCCTCCGGGACCCGTGCCTCGGGTGGAGACCTGGTACCAGGACAGCAAACAGGCTTGGTGGCACATACAAGCCGCCCTTCGTACTCAATTGGATCGATACAAAGTTCAAGCTGACAAACATCGCCGACCGGGGTTCCCCTATCGAGTGGGACAGATGGTGTGGTTGCCACGAAGAACCTCCGAATCCCCGGCTGTCGCAAGCTAACGGCCCGGTACATTGGACCCTTCAGAGTTCTATGAAGAATGGGACCAGTGACGGTGAGACTGCAACTACCCCGTATCTACTAGGGGTGGCACGGTTCACAAAACCCACGGTTCGGTTTGTATCACGGTTTTAAGGTCACGGTTTTCGGTTCTGTATGGTTCTTGTTATTTTTTCTTTTAATCTTTAACACTCCAGAAATGTACTTCAGCATATGATATATAGCTTAATTATCCACAATTTAGGATACAGTATTTAAAAAGTAATATCATGTAATCATGCATAAACTGAATTTGACTTGACTTAAAGCACATTATTAAAATTATTAAACATTATTAATCCCAGAACAGTAATAAAATAAAAGTCTTGCCTTAACATAAATGCTAAAAGAATAGATCGCTTTAATCGCTATTACAGTTGGGTATGGGCACGCGGTCTTATTTAGAAAACATACAAAAAGAGACGCATATAATGTTTAATCATTCGTTTTGTATTTGTCCGGTCCACGGGGTTAATTTAATTGGGGATCGTTAAAATGATAGATCACCTATCTTGATTAAGCCTGATTCGGTTCGAATTAGATGCTGGAACATTGCTGGTGGGATTTGCTGCCATTCAGGGTGGGTGTTGATGCTGGGTGATCAGTTCCCTTTCTGTGAGCTTGTGTGACTGACCACTTCACAGCTGAACTCGCTCTCATAAGTTTCCAATTCACCATCACTTCAGGTGTAGCTGACCAGGGCAGCTCTAGCAGGACAGAAATGTGCCAAACTGACTTGTTGGAAAGATGGTGTCCTATGATGGAGCCAAGTGGAAAATCACTAGCATCTTCTGTACAACCACCTATTCTGCTGCTGTTTGTTACAGGAGATTGCGTGACTTGTACTTAATTATACACCTGTGTTAGCAATGGGTGTGTCTAAATTAGGTAATTCCTCTAATTAATAGGAATGCTCACATACATTTGGCCATTTAGTGTATACTGATGCATATCCTGATTATAATACCATTTAGAAATTTTTGGTTAAAAACTGAAAAGAAGGTACAGGGCTGTCGAGTCTTCGTTATGCTCTCACCTGAAGGGCAGCAATACTGCATGTCCGTGACCTGCCTGCATTTCAGAATAATACAGTTATGATCCATTTGCAGGACCTAAGCTATGACATGCACACCAAGCAGGTATACAACTGCTTCCCTCACATGCCCCTTTTGCAAGTTTAATATCCTTCAGAGGAATGCAGACACCAACCTTTTCTTTTTCAGTATGGACCAGGTTCAGACATCAGCTTCCAAAAAAAAAACATATTTTTACTGCAGTTGTGTCCTCCTGTTCCATACTGAAAAAGAAAAGGTTTGGGATGCAAAGCGTTGATATTTACCATAAACAGGTTCATGAGGATAAATCCATCCGGAAAGCCTTTCTACAGGTATGTGGGTAACAAGGAGCAGTTTGTGGCTTCTTGGGTTAGGATGCCCCTCTGATCAGAAGTTTACTAGTTCAAATCCCAGCATAAGCAAGATGATTCCATTGTTGGGTCCCTAAGCAAGGCCTTCAACCCACAACTGACCCATCCATCCATCCATCCATTTACTTCCACTTATCCGAGGTCGGGTCGCGGGGGCAGCAGTCTCAGCAGGGAAACCCAGACTTCCCTCTCCCCGGCCACTTCCTCCAGCTCCTCTGGGGGAATCCCGAGGCGTTCCCAGGCCAGCCGAGAGACATAGTCCCTCCAGCGTGTCCTGGGTCTTCCCCGGGGCCTCCTCCCAGTGGGACATGCCCGGAACACCTCACCAGGGAGGCGTCCAGGAGGCATCCTAAGCAGATGCCTGAGCCACCTCATCTGGCTCCTCTCAATGCGGAGGAGCAGCGGCTCTACTCTGAGTCCCTCCCGAATGACCGAGCTCCTCATCCTATCTCTAAGGGAGAGCCCAGCCACCCTGCGGAGAAAACTCATTTCGGTCGCTTGTACTCGCAATCTCATTCTTTCGGTCACTACCCACAACTCGTGACTATAGGTGAGGGTAGGAACATAGATGTCCACACGATGTCGCAGATGCGTGTCAACCAAGACAGCCCTGCAACATCCAGAGCCTTGAGGAACTCCGGGCGGATCTCAACCACCCCCAGGGCTCGGCCACCAAGGAGCTTTTTAACCACTTCAGTGACCTCTGCCCCAGAGATAGGCGAGTCCACCCCCTAGTCCCCAGACTCTGCTTCCTCATTGGAAGGCGTGTCGGTGGGATTGAGGAGGTCTTCGAAGTACTCCTTCCACCGACCCACAACGTCCCAAGTTGAGGTCAGCAGCGCACCATCCCCACCATAAACAGTGTTGATGCTGCACCGCTTTCCCGCCCTGAGACGCCGGATGGTGGACCAGAATCTCCTCGAAGCCGTCCGGAAGTCATTCTCCATAGCCTCGCCAAACTCCTCCCATACCCGAGTTTTGCCTCAGCAACCACCGAAGCCGCGTTCCGCTTGGCCCGCCGGTACTCATCAGCTGCTTCCGGAGTCCCACAGGCTAAAAAGGCCCAATTGAACTCCTTCTTCAGCTTGACGGCATCCCTCACCGCCGGTGTCCACCAGCAGGCTCGGGGATTGCCGCCGCGACAAGCACCGACTACCTTACGGCCACAGCTCCGGTCAGCCGCCTCCACAATGGAGGCGCGGAACATGGCCCATTCAGACTCGATGTCCCCCGCCTCCCCCGGGACATGGGCGAAGTTCTGCCGGAGATAGGAGTTGAAACTTCCTCTGACAGGTCTGACCAGCACTATACGCTTGGGTCTGCCAGGTCTGACCAGCTTCCTCCCCTACCAGCGGAGCCAACCCACCACCAGGTGGTGATCGGTTGACAGCTCCGCCCCTCTCCTTACCCGAGTGTCCAATACATGTGACCGCAAGTCCGATGACACGACCACAAAGTCGATCATCGAACTGCGGCCTAGGGTGTCCTGGTGCCATGTGCACATATTGACACCCTTATGCTTGAACATGATGTTCATTATGGACAATCCGTGACGAGCACAGAAATCCAATAACAAAACACCACTTGGGTTCAGATCGGGGGGGCCGTTCCTCCCAATCATGCCCTTCCAGGTCTCACTGTCATTGCCCACGTGAGCATTTGAAGTCCCCCAGCAGAACAAGAGAGTCCCCAGGAGGAGCGCTCTCCAACACCCCTTCCAAGGACTCCAAAAAGGGTGGGTATTCTGAACTGCTGAACTTCTGAACTGAGCTGTGCCCGACCAGGCCCCATGGGTGTAGGCCTGGCCACCAGGCGCTCGCCATCAAGCCCCACCCCCAGGCCTGGCTCCAGGGGGGGACCCCGGTGACCCACGTCCAGGCAAAGGAAATCGTGAATCCGTGTTTGTATTCATCATAAGGGTCTGACAAGCCGCACTTTGTCTGGTTCCTCATCCAGGACCTGTTTGTCTTGGGTGATCCTACCAGGGGCATAAAGCCCTGGGCAACTTAGCTCCTGGGATCATTGGAACACGCAAACCCCTCCACCACGATAAGGTGTTGGCTCCAGGAGACCCTGACCCTGTTTCCTCAAAAAATATAGGTTGCTTTGGTAGACCAAGGGAAACATCAGCAGTTGATGACAGAAACATTGTGAGAACGGTGAAGAAAATCCCTAAAACAACAGTCAGTGACATCACCAACAACCTCCAGAGGGCAGGAGTGAAGGTATCACAATCCACCATTCGCAGAAGACTTCAGGAACAAAAGTACAGAGGCTACACCAGAAGATGCAAACCACTCATTACCAATAAGAATAGGAAGGCCAGACTGGAATTTGCCAAAAAGTACAGAAACAATGCTCAAAAGTTCTGGGACAAAGTTTTATGGACTGATGAGACAAAGATTAACCTTTACCAAAGTGATGGAAAAGCTAAAGTATGGAGAAAGAAAGGATCCACTCATGATCCCAAACACACAAGCTCTTCTGTGAAGCACGGTGGAGGTAATGTTATGGCTTGGGCCTGCATGGCTTCTTCTGGGAAGGGCTCATTGATCTTTATTGATGATGTAACACATGATGGTAGCAGCAAAATGAACTCAGAAGTCTACAGAAACATTTTATCTGTCAATTTAAAGAGAGATGCAACCAAACTGATCGGGAGATTTTTTATCATGCAGCAAGACAATGACCCAAAACACATTGCCAAAGCAACCAGGGAGTTCATCAGTGGAAAGAAGTGGAAGGTTTTAGACTGACCAAGTCAATCTCCAGACTTAAACCCTATTGAGCATGCATTTTACCTGCTAAAGAGGAGACTGAAGGGAGAAACTCCCCAAAACAAACAACAACTGAAAGCGGCTGCGGTGAAAGCCTGGAAAAGCATCATAATAGAAGAATGCAAAAGTTTGGTCATGTAAATGGGTCGCAGGCTTGATGCTGTTATTGCAAGCAAAGGATTTGCAACTAAATATTAAGTATTATTCACTTTAATTAATCTTAAGTCTATCTGTTCCTATACTTTTGCTCACCTAAAAACTTTGTGTTCCGTTACAAACAATGTTATCTTCTTAGTTGTTTAACAGATCTAGATGTAAATACCTGGAAATAAAAGCTGAAATACTGATCTCGTCTCATATTCATCTTTTGATGTCATACCCAAATGTTTTAAGTGTACAGCAAAAATACAGGAATTGACTTTGCTGTTCCAATACTTTTGGAGGGGACTGTATATACATACATACACACACACACACATATACATATACATATATACATATATATACACACACATATGTACATATACAGGGATTATATATACTGATTATGTGGTCACTGCAGTGATGTGTTGTAAAGTCTAATAGCTGTGGGGAGGAATGATCGACGGAAGCGCTCCGTCTTGCACTGAGGGTGTAACAGTCTTGTGCTGAAGGAGCTGCTCAGAGCCTCCACAGTGTGGTGCAGGGGGTGGGAGGGGTTATCCATAAACATCCCCCACACCATTACACCACCACCACCACCAGCCTGCACAGTGGTAACAAGGCATGATGGATCCATGTTCTCATTCTGTTTACGCCAAATTCTGACTCTACCATTTGAATGTCTCAACAGAAATCGAGACTCATCAGACCAGGCAACATTTTTCCAGTCTTCAACTGTCCAATTTTGGTGAGCTCGTGCAAATTGTAGCCTCTTTTTCCTATTTGTAGTGGAGATGAGTGGTACCCGGTGGGGTCTTCTGCTGTTGTAGCCCATCCGCCTCAAGGTTGTGCGTGTTGTGGCTTCACAAATGCTTTGCTGCATACCTCGGTTGTAATGAGTGGTTATTTCAGTCAAAGTTGCTCTTCTATCAGCTTGAATCAGTCGGCCCATTCTCCTCTGACCTCTAGCATCAACAAGGCATTTTCGCCCACAGGACTGCCGCATACTGGATGTTTTTCCCTTTGCACACCATTCTTTGTAAACCCTAGAAATGGTTGTGCGTGAAAATCCCAGTAACTGAGCAGATTGTGAAATACTCAGACCGGCCTGTCTGGCACCAACAACCATGCCACGCTCAAAATTGCTTAAATCACCTTTCTTTCCCATTCTGACATTCAGTTGGGAGTTCAGGAGATTGTCTTCACCAGGACCACACCCCTAAATGCATTGAAGCAACTGCCATGTGATTGGTTGATTAGATAATTGCATTAATGAGAAATTGAACAGGTGTTCCTAATAATCCTTTAGGTGAGTGTATGTTTGCATTTGTTGATACCAAACGTGGGCTTGCACTCTATACGTTTTATTTCCTAACCGCATATGCCCAGGGGATTTTAGGAAGAAATATTGGCAGTGAACATTGTAGAAGAATGTTCAACACTTTCTTCTCTTCAGAAATAGAATAATAAGAGCAAAAGTAGTTTACCAAATATTCCTAAATGTTTTAACAAAAAACACACCCGCATTTTATTGAAACGTAATTATAATGACAGTGAAATATAGTGCCATAATAACAGCACTAATAGCAATAAAACGGCTCCTAGCATTTGAATCTTATCACAAATGAGAGGAACAAGAAGTCTTGCATTTCCAGAGAAAGGTCAGAGTATAGTATCCTTAAGGTCAATATATGGTTATCCAGCTCTCCGCTGTGAAAGTGAATCGGTTGTTTTATAATTTTATTATTCTCTTATAGCTGCAGATCCTATTAGCCAGCTTGTTTAAATCATTCGTTAATGTTTTTTTCTTTGATTTTAAACACTTTGATCGTATTTCTAGGTATTATTTTATCTATTGAGTAGTGGGATTTGAATCGTTCACAGCGGTGAACGATGGTTTATGTTTAATTTCTTATGTGGATGTTTTATCACAGTGTTATTGTGATTGTTTTATAATTACATTCATATAATTTTATAATATGTGTAGTTTTCTAAATGATGCGTTATTCATATCATTCCAGTATCTGGAAGTGAGTTATATTTCTACGCATTATAAAAAAGGTGTATTTCTTTGTCTTTATTTGCAACGGAATGGAATGAATCGTCTATGACTTGCATGAGCGTTTGTCCCCACCTACTGTACAGGAGTTTAACTGTGATAAAGCCGAATAGTAAAGTGAAAGAAAAAATTACTAGCAGTAACTCAAACGTCTGAATAATTCGCCTTCTTTCTAAACAATTATCTCACAAAATTACCGGACTTATAAGGCAAAGCGCTTTCGAAATTTGTAAGCACGACGGTTGTTCGTGCATGTTGTGCTCTATCGCTTTGTGCCGATCGTAGCAAAATTCCAAAACGCCTAAAATTTCCTCCTATGGGCTATATGATCCCAAACCCTAACCTTCCCTTTTAAGCTCTTCTTGCGGGTTCGATTTCCCCGGCCTTTCTAATGAGGCAATGGCAAATAAATGATCAATCAGCGGATTCTTTGTATGGGCATTTCATTTATCGTCCGAAATAGGAGCAACTCGGAAATTACCGTTTAGAGATAAATAAATGTCAAATCATGGCAGAACAAAATCTGTACGATCAGTGTAGTTGCTGCATTACATATCTCATTTATCATTTTTTTAATGACCCTTGGCATTACTAAGACCAAATGAACAAAGAAAAATCAATTTGCCTCGTGACAGCACTTTTCCTCCTATTGATCACACCAGAAATTCCAAATTTTTAGGGTCAGGAATCTCCACCCCCCTCCCCCATCACGGCATATCTGTTACAAGGCCAGTTTTGTCTGATGTTCCCCCTGCAAATGTGCAAGAAATAGCTGGTTAGCACATTTTTCAGGTGCCAGTCTAGTAACCAGTCACTTCTCAAACTATAAACTAGTTGCAAGGTGTCCAGTAGTTTCTTCAATGCTCCAACAAGACCTTTCAATTATATCAATTTTTAAACCCTTTAATGCTTTGATGCCCTGCACAACTGTTTGTTTTCTTTTTCATTACTTTTCAGTATACTTTTGTCTTCCTTGAGTTACTTTTATTGCTTTAGTTTTATTTAATTAAAATCTATTATTGCTAATCTGATATACAGTATGTTATTAGTTTTATTGCTATGACTATTTTTTGACTGTTCACCTTGCACGTGAAACATAATCCTTGAATGATAATATACTATAAATACTGACAAAATATAATGACGATGGACTGCGGTGTTATAGATAGATACATACAGTAGATAGATAGAGAGATAGATATTCTGCAGGTTAATGTCTTTTATTATTCTATATAAAATCCTTGGTTATGAGTGTAAATAAGAGCTTGACCGAAACTGCTGCATGTAATAAAACTGATTGTGAAAAATATCTTGCAAATGGCTTGTACAGAGATGTGCAATCCAACCGATGGTATGTGCGCAGTGTGATACATTGATCCTCACGGTAATACGTTATAATGAAACTTTAACTTAGAGAATTCCTTTACAGTGACTCAAAACTGGAGGAACTTTCTGATGACCAGAAATGAATAAAAAACATTACTCATTGTCTTTGGTAACCAACCCAAGAAAATTGACAAAAGGCACAGTTTTCTTCAGTTGCTTAAATGCTTTTTCGGAAATGCTAGCATTTCCTGAAAACTAAGTTAAGTCAGTAAAGCCAGTTATCACAACACTATCTCAAGTGGCAAAGAACCAAAAATTTTCAAAACATTAACAGCATCTGCCAAAACACACAAAACGAGTCATTACGACAATACCATCACCATAAAGAAATCAGTCTTGAGCAGCGCACACTCAAATCTTGGGTGCACCGTGTGATGTATTTGTCAATATAAAAGATACATGGAAATATGCAATAAAAATCATTATACATTCTAATTAGGGCTGGAACTCAATTTTAAAAAGTGTAACTAATTTATAGCACAGTTTTCTGTGATTAATCATAATTAATCACACCTAATATTAAAACTTATAATCATTAATATTTATGAATTGTACCCCCAGATTACATTTTTTCTCAATCGCTTTCATGCAATTCTCACATAAGGAACATCATTCTCACCACCATTAATGCAGTTCTCAAAACAGTTAAGGCATTTCTCATAACACAGACTCACCTGTGCAAAAGACACCAAAACACTCAAAACCTTTTTTACGTGTCAAAACATATAGTCCATCAATCACTCCAACACTGTGACCAATGAATAAAAACCTTTCACCACAGTTTTAAGACTTAGACTCCAAATGTTTTTGTACTTTTAACAAAATCTTACTGACTTTGATGAGTACTGCAAAAAATGTAGACCTAATGTAGGTAATATGTTCAGATGCAAAAATTAAATGTCAAGGATTTATTTGAAACTTTACAGAATATAATAGCTGAAACTGAGAAAAGCAAGAAAACACACAAACAATATACAAACTTAGAACATAGCACCAGCTACTGCATAGTACAGTAAAGTCACACTACATATATGTACTGCAATTATTGGCAGCAAAGACTTGTAAAAAGGGTTAGAAAACAATCTACTTTTTAGTGAAGTAGCTTCATCACACTGAAAAAAATGAGAGAAATCCAACCTTTCATTGAAATAAATTTATTCAAAGAAAAACAAATCCTTCATCAAGAAATATTTTTAACAGAAACACATGTGCCATGATTATTGGCACCCCTGGAAATTATAGTGAACACAATGTTACTGAAGCAAGTTTCCCTTGTAAATCTGTGACTTGATTGGAGTAAATAGAAACCTTCAAACTATAATCCATGACTTCTTGGGGCACAAACATGAGGTGACAAAGAGACCAAATTCCCTCAGTTGCTTTTTTGTCCACAAAGGGCAGCCACCCATAGTGGTGCCCAGGGTGCTGGGGGTTTTGGGCCTTGCTCAAGGACAGATGTGCTAAGGTTGGGTTCAAACTTGTGACCTTCCAATTACAGGCACACAGGCTTAGCCGACAGAGCCACACACTGTCTCCTGGCAAAGGGAGGTTGTACAAAGTACTAAATGCAGGGGTGCCGATAATTGTGGCATATGGTGTTTTTGTTGAAAATAAATATTTCTTGATGAAAGATTTGTTTTTCTTTCAATAAATCTATTTTAATGAAAGATTGCATTTTTCTGATGTATTGCAGTGTTATATGAAACTACTTCACCAAAAGTTTTTTTTTCTAACCCTTTTTACAAATCTTTACAAGGGGGGCCACTAATTGTGGAGGGAGCTGTATACATGCATATATAAATTTAAAATCACTATAACGTGCAAAATATGACGTGTTAAGGGGCATCCTGTCTCTCATCTCTATCAGGCTACATCATTGTGTTTACATCACACCTGATGTCTTCCCTTCTGAGACACAGTGGGTAAAATCTTTTTGCATGCTGCACTGAGCCTCGACATGCCTCAGGTGTGACATCCTCACAGCCAGCATCCATTGCTTCCAGAAGGGACATCTGATTATGAGGCTGTCGCTCATACACCTTCCACCTCCAAGCAGAGAAGAATACTTCAATCAGGCTGAGGAATGGAGAATACGGTGGCAGGAACGCCATGAGCTTTTGGTGGTGGGTTTCAAAGAATTCCCTCACACAGTTGGAGTGGTGAAAATTTACTGTGTCCCAAACTAGCACATGAAGTGGCATGTTGGCTCTCACAATCACCCTTTCACTTTTGGGAATGAGGGCATTGTAGAGCCCATCCAAGAAATGAAGAAGCTGGTCTGTGTTGCAGGGCCCAACGGCTGCAGCATGGTGAATCAGCCGATGTTCAGTAATAACAACACATATTGTGATGTTGCCCCCATGCCGGCCTGGCACATCCTTTGTGGCCCTCTGACCTATGATGCTCCGGCCACTTCTCCTTACTTTATTCCGGACGAGTCATGCCTCATCCGCATACACAAAATTGTGTGGCATCTCATAGGCCTCCAACTCAAGAATTCTCTGTATAATCCAAAAAGAGTGTTCGCATTACAAAACACCTGAAATAGTGTAGCTTAGAAAAAATAGAAAACATCTCTATATTCATACCTATAGATACAGGTGTCTGAGCTCTTTTACTCTCTCACTGTTCCTCTCGAATGGAACCTTGTTTTTGTATGAACAGCATGTTTTTTTCAGGACCCTGTCCAGGGTGGAGAGACTCACAAAGGCAATGTTTTCAAAAATTCCATTGTCCTCTTTTAGCCTAACTGCATTGTTTTCTCTCACCATGTCCACAATTGCTGCTCATGTCAACAGTGACCCTCTCCCAGCAGAATGAGGCAGTAGTACTATTCTGGAAATACGAAGGTTATCAGTTTATCATTTGTTATACAGAGGTCACAGATTCTATTATTTGGAGTAAGCTGCATAAATGTGATGTTGCATATCATACAGAAATAAAGTAAATGTGGGATCAGATACCTGTTCTCATTACTGAATTTGCATGTTATAGATGCCACCGTAGACAGTGTCACCTGAGGCTGCATCTGTCAACCAGCTTCAGCCAAACTTAGGCCATGGTTCATCATCGTTGCCTTTATTTCATTAGAAATGGAATCTATTCACTGCTCTTCCTCTACCTCTGCCCCTGATTCTTATTTGTCCTCTGTGTACTCCTCTTCCCCTTGCCATATTCTGTTTCTATTTGTGTTAACTAACCCTCTTCTGTGTTTATTTGTGTTAACTAACCCTCTTCTGTTTCTATTTGTGTTAACTAACCCTCTTCTGTGTCTATTTGTGTTAACTAACCCGCTTCTGTTTTTATTTGTGTTAACTAACCCTCTTCTGTGTCTATTTGTGTTACAGTTTTTCTCAGTTGCTTTGGTGCATTTCTCACAACAGACTTAACAGTTGCATAACAGCAAGTGCATTTCTCAAAACAAAAACAAGGATAGTGTATTATAAGTAAGGATGTTAAGGGATGTTAATTTTTGTCTTCAATTACACACCATGGCGATTAATGCCATATAATACATGTGCATATAATTGCATGTACTCAACAGGGGAATTTAAATCCTTTTTAATTCTGACTGTGTGATCTTTCTAAAGACATTTTTAACCAATGTATGCCTCTGTCTTCCTTTTTTTTAATGAAATAAACCAGGCAACAACAGCTTAGCACTGAACTCCAGGATTCTGTGCAACGTCATGGCATAAACTCATGTTGTTTACAACCAGGAAGGAATATTATTAGTCTCTATTAAAATCTATGCTCATACCATTCTCCAATTTGGGTAACAAAATACTGCATGCATTAATGCAATCAAAGAAATAATAATGCATTATGACTTTGAATTTTTTGCACCGAGTTAACATGATAAACTTCCCAACACTATTTCAAATGTCATTTGCAAAAGAAATGAAACAATCAGTTTTTGTTACAATGTAAAAAAAAAAAACTACTAAATATACAGTGATGTCCTGCATTGTAAATACAATGTAGCCCACATTTCAAAATTTTGCCACATTCAGTCTCTCCTCTCTATTTGGCCACAACTCTTGAACATCACATATGATGTCTTGTCTTCCAAGGCAGAAGGGGAAGAACTTTCTCTAATGTTGTTTTCACCTCTGGTGTGTCTCCACAATGATATCTTCAAAAGCGGCATCCATTGCCTCCAACAGAGACATCTGGTTGTGTGGCCAGTGGATGCATACTGAGAAGAATTCTTCAGCTGAATTGAGGAAGGCTGAATAGGATGGTAAGAACTCTATTAATGTATGTTAGTGGACTGCAAACCATTCTCTGACATAATAGTGAAATCTGACATTGTCCTGAATAACTACATATTCTGGCATGTCAGGTCTCACCAAACCTCTCTTGTTTTCGAGGAATGAGAGCATTATAAAACCCCACCCAAGAAATCAAGGACACAAGCTGTGTTGTAAGGTTCCATGGCGGGAGCGTAACATAATTCAAGCACCATGAGGATGAGAAGGAGAAAACTCATTATCCAAAAGTGAAAGATTTTGGTGTTTATGTGCAGACAATTATCTCTGATGCAGAAGGATGTGGTTTACCATTACTGAGATGTCAAAAATAAGAGCAGACTAATCTGATTGCTTTCATCCTAAGTGTTTTTACTATTTCAAGTGAAAAACCATGAGAAGTGTGGTTTTTGTACTGTGTGTTGGGTGTAAGAGAAAATCGGATGCATTCGTTAATGTGATCTATTGGTTTCTTGGAGTATTTATAAATTCAGCCAATTCTTGTCTGTCTCAGAACCATGTTAATTTTAACTTGCAAATCAATCATCTTTACTTCACAGCTGGATATCTGCTGTAGTTTTTCAATTGATCCAACGCTAGATCCATTGCCAACAAGTTGGATGAACTAAGGCTACAGGTTGCATTGAACTGCATGATCAAGGACAGCTGCTTGCTTATGTTCACAGAAACCTGGTTTCATTCATGCAAACCGTACTCAGCTATCGAGCTAACAGGCTACACATCGCGGCGCTATGATAGGACTTCAGACTCCTGTGAGAGCAGCGGCAGGGGTGTATGTATGTGCATTAACAACAACTGGTGCACGAATGCGGTGATAGTGGACAGTCTCCTCTGATTTGGAATACATGACCGTGAAATGCAGACCCATCTACTTACCGCGGGAGTTTAATGTGGTAATGATCACCCTGGCTTACATACCACCAACTGCTAATGCTAACTCGGCTCTGAGACGTTTATACAGCAGCATCAGCAGCCAATAGAGCCGATATCTTGACACAGTGTCCATTATTGCAGGGGACTTTAATCACATGGACTTAAAAGCAGTGCTCCTCAAACTCCACCAGCACGTGAAGTGTGCCAACACACTAGATAAAGTCTAAACAAACATCCAGCTAGGATACAGAGTTAAACAACTTCCACACCTGGCCCAGTCTGACCACGTCACTGCTAATGATTCCTGCATACACCCCTCTCCGCAAATCTGCTCGTACTATCATAATATCCATCACGACCTGGCCTGATGATGCCTCTCTGCAGCTGCAGGACTGCTTTGACAGGACTAACTGGGAGATTTTTGAACATCCAGACCTGGAACTCTATACTGGCAGTGTATTGAGCTATATCAAGACTTGCATTGACACTGTCACAGTGGAGAAATGTATCCGTGTTTATCCAAACCAGTAGCCCTGGATGACAAGAGAGGTTCAGCAGCTGCTAAAGGAGAGGAACACTGCCTTCAAGTCTAGAGATAAGACCCTCTACAGTGTGGCACAAACTAATCTGAATGGCTAAGAGGGACTACAGGAGGAGGATTGAGGAGCACCTGGACAGTAATAACATCAGGCAGGTTTGGCACATGACTGCGCCCCCACCCACCACAGCAACACCATCATCAAATTTGCAGACGACACCACTGTAGTAGGGCTTATTTCGGAGAAGGATGAGTCTGCCTACAGAGACGAAGTGGAGCGGCTGACAGTATGGGGCACAGATAACAACCTGCTCCTGAACACAATTTAGACCAAGGAGATCGTTGTGGATTTCAGGAGAAAGAAAATGGATATTAAACCACTTTACATCAGAGGGGACCGTGTGGAGAGAGTGTCAGACTTCCGCTTTCTGGGAGTTCACATCATGGAGGACCTGTCCTGGGGTGTGAACACAGCAGAGCTGACAAAGAAGGCTCAGCAGAGGCTTTTTTTTCCCGACGGTCCTCCGGAAAAATAGCATCCCCCAAAAACTGCTGGTGTCCTTCTATCACTGTTCCATTAAGAGCATCCTATGCTACTGTCTGTGTGTGTGGTTTTCCAGCTGCACAACAACGCAGAGGAAATCACTTCAGCAGATTGTAAAAACTGCCCAGGAGATCATCAGCCGTCCTTTACCCTCTCTGAATGAACTTTACAGCTCTCGCTGTCTCAGAAAAGCGGAAAACATCCTAAAAGACTCCTCACACCCTGCTCATGACTTATTCCAACTGCTGCCATCAGGCAAAAGATACAGGAGCATCAAAACCAGGACTAACAGACTGAATAGTAGTTTCAACCCTGTCGCGATCAGGGTGCTGAATGAAACTTAATCACCTTTATTCAACTTGAGTGCAATAGATACAACCGATCATGTGCAGTATGTCTTTCATGCGCAATAAGTTTGTTTTTTTTTTTAAATACTTTTTTAATAATTCTTTGACGCCGCATGGACTGCACCTAATTTCGTTGTACCTATTACAATGTCAATAAAGATATTCTGATTCTGATTCTGAGGTGTACAGTCATCCTGCTTGAGACATGTAACACCTCCAGTAAATTTTCAAGCATAATCTGTGCGCAAGTTTCCAAAAATCAAAATGTCAGTTGCGGAAAGCTCATGCTTATCAGTATTCTGCCCACAGTGTTCTTTGGAACTGATAAGTACAGTCATTCTGGTTTCCATCATCTATCCGAGACTTTCTATCCATGAGTTTTTATTGTCCAATAGCTAGATGCTACCAGGGCCGACTCCACTTTTTCAGGGCCCCTAGGCAAAGCTTTACTGATCATTTCACTTCCTCCGCAACGCATGTAATTTGGAGGCCTGAGGCAATTTCTGCCCATAGGCAGAGCTGGCCTTGCCCTACACAAATCACATGCAGTAGGTCTGGGCAGGGGCGCCGCTAAGGGGGGGAAAGTTGGGACAATTCTAAGGGCCCACGCCCTTTAGGGCCCCCCAGAGATCTGCTTTATTAATAATAAGTTACCGTAGGGGGGCCCAACCTCATATTTTGTCATAGGGCCCAAAATTGCTAGCGGCGCCCCTGGGTCTGGGTCTCAGGGGGCTTGCTAGTTCTTTTATGGATTTATGGATCTTTTATGGACCTATGTGATATGGCTGATTGTGCCTCCAGTTGATGTTGCTCCTTACACTGGGGAGTATGTGTGTTCTGATCTGTGTAACTTTACTCTTACATAAAGTGTCCAATAATGTTTCTGGAACAATCCAGCATTGCATGAAGCAGAAGATGGGGTACCTACTGACACAGAAGAACTTTTTCCTGTCATCATGTCAACTGATACTAATCCAGTGCAGTTTTGATCAGTAGAGTCACACAGAATCAAGAATGATCCCACAAGGAGATCCCAAACACATCTGCATATAAAAAATGGACATCACAGACAGACAGACAGACAGACAATAGCAGAATAATTCACACACTCAGACAGTACATAAAACATTTAGATAGCAATAAATTTGTACCAATAAATAAATGAAAATAAACAGTAACAGTGAACATTAGTGACGTATTGAACAGAATTCTGCAGTAACCACTAAAAAATCAATTTTACTGCACAACTCTTATATCCAGCTGATCATATCCTCCTGAGACCCGAGGAAAAAAGTGTCCTTCAATTTTAGGTTATTTGTCTTTGGAGGAAATAAGACAACTTTACAATTTTTATTTTTTATTTCACAGCATGTGCTCTTTAGTGTACAACAGGAATAAATTTGTTTCCTTAAATGAGTGAAAAGATAGATGCAAAAACAAAATGTCCACTACAATGGACATAAATTAATGGTTGGGGTCTCAGGAGGATATAACGAATGTGCTGTGAATGGCGTGTGACACCTGTGTGAAGTTGCCCCCCCATTTGTTTACGATTTTAACCACACAATGACATTCATGGTTGCATATTAACAAAACACACATTACACGATAAAGATGACACAGTGAAGACATTTACTACTCACAACAAAAATACAGGGATATATATTACAGTTTTTCTTGATTACTTTGGTACATTTCATGAAACATATTTAACATTCTACAGACTATAAGAGGACTTAATCAAAACAGTCCATGTATATACAGCAGCACAACACTATGGTTTAGCTGCAGAAGTCCATGCCACAAAAATGAAATGTGCCCCAGCATAAGAAAAACTGTATTACAATGGAAAACTATATAATCCATTTTGACCAACAAGATTAAAGCAACTGAAAATTGTGCAAAATGATGACAACTCCATTTGCATATATGTAGTAAAACATTTAGAAATTTCTGTGATGCAATGAGAAATGTTCTGCTGTGCAGAAGTCACATTATGGAGTGAGGATTATACTTCTTGTTTTGAAAATGTTAGTTGTTATTTGAGAAAAACTGTAATCACCAGGGCTTCAGATGATGGGCGTAAACATTCGTCTGGATGCTTGCTTTTCGGAAATTTACAGCCGTTTACAATTCGGTAAGTAGATCACATTACAGATGTTTTGCCAAAAGAAACCTTGTGACATATCAGGAATATAAAGCCTCGTTTCCACCAACGTGGTGCCAGTGCTGGTGCCAGACTTTTTCCCAATCTGGCACTGGTTCCACGCGTTTCAGAAAATAACTGCTCCAGCGTGGCACCACAGAAAAGCTGGGCTCAGAATATGGCACCGTAATGTTAGCAAAAGTGGGAGGGGCTGTGGCTTCCAAACCTTCCAGTTACCTGGAAAATTCAATCCATAACCGATATTGTTAGTCTACTAACTGTGGTGCTGGCAGTGACACAACTTACCAACTTATTAGCGGAATAACGTTACATAATTTTTTTATTCTGAGAAAAATGAAAGATCTATCTGCAGCCCAGATTTAATAATTAAGTATAAATATGTCACAGATTTAATAATTAAGTATAAATATGTCACAGGTCAAATAAATTTAATGCTGTTTGAGTGGCGAGATAATGCAAAGTTCAGCTTTTAGCAGACTTTTATCAGATTCTTCAAAGAACAGCGGTAAAACAATGGGCGAGAATAAACTCACACACAGACAGCTAGTCTTTAAGGAGACAAAAGTAGATACATGCAGTAGAGATAGGGTGCAATGAGTCGTACTCCAGAAATGTTTTTTCTGTTCTGCAAAATAAATCCAAAAAACGAAATACAGATTAACCTTTACTTTCACTTCCGCCTACGCAACATTTCTGTTCTGTTCTTTTTTGAAACTGGTGGAAACACAGGCTGGTTCTCAAAAGGCACCAAGCCAGAACCAGCCCGGCACCAGCACAGTTCCGCTTTAGAGGAAACGAAGCACTAGTCCACATCCATCACAGGTATTTTGACCTGAAAAGCTCAGGATGCCAAATGGATTTATTTGATTATTTGTTCAAAAATAGAAATCTATATAAAATCATGTTGAAGGTGTGTTACCAAAAGAAGCATTGTGACATATTAGGGAAGCATGCATCACTGTTGGTTTGACATAAATATGTCAATCAGTGCAAGTGTGAAATAATTTTTTTTGTATATTTGACTATATCGAATACTGAACATACCAAAACTATCGTTACCATGGTCAAATACAAGAACAACAAAATGGCAACAAAATCATCTACTTTGGGTACCCACAGTACAAAAAACAACAATGCCGTTATCCCTGCAATTTATGGAATATATTTTTTAATCATTTTGAAAGCTTGGTGAACTATTTTGAATGTGGTGGTGATCACTTATATATACAGTCATGGAAAAAATTAAGAGATCACTCTGTATTTTAAAACACATCTGCATTTTTAATTCATGGTTTAATTGTGGTTAGAAGGCTACACTGAGCAGCAGGATGCTTTCAGTTTCAAAATGACTAAGACAGCAGGACACAAAAATAAGGTGAAGCAGGAGACACTGGGAACGACCAGAAACCAGCCAGCTAAAAGGCAGAAGCGACATTCTAATGCCAGAGATGACCGTTAACTTATCCGACAGTTTCTCATGAACCGAACGATGACATCAAGTGACCTTCAAAAGGAATGGGAATCATTAAGTGCAAGTGGTATAAATATTGCAATATATAAACAAAAACTGGGTTGAAATTTTTCACAGAATAAACTATTGTCAAAATATTCCGTGTTATTATCTACCAGTAGTCTGTCAAATTAGTTTGTGGTGCTGTACATGGCATGGGGCATGAGGCTTAATGAAAGTCAGAATCTGTTCAATTTGGAGAATCTGCCCAATCAAACAGAGTGAGAATCTACACCCTCTGAATCATCAGTGTTCACTTCAGCTGGGATGTTGGATGGGTGGGGGTCAGTATCAAAGACAGAATTAAAAATGAAGCAACTTCAATAATCTGCTAATCAGTGTTAATCACTTCAGTGAGCATTTCTGCCTATTTCTGCACCTGCACATTTGTAAGCCTGCTGCAGTCATTTGTGTATTGCCAAAGAGACCAGTTGCTCCCAGAGGCAGCTAGTGTTGGGGGGGGATTTGTAAGATTATTGCTGTTTCAGGTGAGCAAAGACCCATACCCCAAGATGATGCTGAGTTACATCATCACAGAACTTTAGAGTTTAAACTTATCAATTATCTAGGAAGACTGCTATATAGCTAGTTGGTTATATTAGCTCACTCATTAGCCTGTTTGGTGGATTACTTGAAGGGGAAGCTAATTAGTTTTCTTATATATTCAATTGTACAGTTTAATTTTATATTTTAAATAACAACGAAATATGAACTTACCACAGCTTTTACCTCACTGATGTAGATTTAAGCATGTATGGTAGATAACTGCATTCTCGGAAATGACCACCAATTGGCAGTGCATTAGAAATTCCCAAAATTCGGATGTTAATAACAGTGGAAACTTTTTGGAAATTTTCCACCCCTATTATATCTAATAGGAAGATAAATCTAAGTGAACTGTGAAGTTGCTGCTTTATGATTTTTTTTATTTTCACACTTTCCAGAAAGCATATTATGAAATAGCTTTCTGTATTTCCACGTTTTTTTTTACCTCAGCTCTAGGCTTCAGCACTTTCATAACTCAGAAAAACGAGATACTGTTTTTGTTTATGTGAAATATTGTTGACACCCCTATATAAGTGGTATGCGATTCAACAGGTTAGAATGCAATGTCTTTGATTAGAAGGTCATTGATTTAAATTCCAGTCAGCAGAGTGATTTCATCAGTGGGCCTCTGAGGAATACCCTTAACCCAGGTTCTTTCTTTAAAAAAAAAACAAAAAACTTTATTGTACCAGGAAGTCCCATTGAGAATTAAACCTCTTTTACAATAGGGACCTAGCCAAGGTAACAGCCATACAAACTTACAAAATGTTAAAGTACAACCTATAAAATTTCATATACAAAAATCCACACAGCCTTTTAAACACACTGGCCTGTCAAGAGAAACAACCACAAGTTTCCTTCACCACATTCTCTATTATGCCCTTAAATTCATCAATGGATATTAGAGGTGCAACAATTAATTGACTTAGTTGACTAAAATCGATTATTAAATGAGTTGCCAACTAATTTAATAGTTGATTAGGTGGTGACGTCATTGCGTGTGTTTCTCTCGCTAACTCGAAAATTTTGCGTAATCCCGAGGCTGTCCTTGATCTCCTCGAGAAGGCGTCTTTTTTTTTTGAAACGGTATTTCTAAAATACGTATTTCAATCAATTTCATCTTGTTGCATTATCATGTGGCAGTATGAATAATAACATGATTGTTATTATATAAAAAATTAAATTTAAAATCATTTATAATAAAATTTGACAAAGCTATGCATACGGGGAGAGTTGAACGCAAGTTATACTATGTATCCCAGAATGCTTCGCAAGGATCGGAAATGATCGAACACATTTCCGGAAGTCGGAGCTGATAGTTCTCTCCTGCTATCTGTATCGATGTTTTGCTAAAAAGGTGTTAGCTCTCTGGCTAATACGTTCGTTTGAATGTTTTCCTTTCCTTTTCTACTATTCATGTTCTCATCATAGCTCGACAGTATTTACCCATATCGGACGATTTTGTGCGTGTATAAATCCGTCGCTATAGTTACCCCCAAGCAGAATGACTGCCAGGCGGCCGGACAGCTTTGACGGCCTAGGTTACAGGGGTAGGGAGGACCTGTCTTACGGAGGGGGTTATGGTGGAAGGTCATTTAATAACTCGTCTAACACGGACCTTCAGCACTGGGTCACGACTCCGCCGGATATCCCCGGCAGCAGAAACTTGCACTATGGCGAGCGGACGCCGCAGTTCGAGACGGCGGCGGCGCCTGCAGTGCCTTCCGAGGACATACAGCCGGCGGCCGGAGCGTCTGGTAAGGGCTGGATGGGGAAATGCAGGCGTGTCAGTCACAGAACCTGTATGAGTCGTCATCATCGCTGCAGACTAGAAGGACTTTGCATGTTTCGGATCATACGAATGAAACACGAAAATCCTCCCGCCCCCAATGCAATTCATTTTATGCATTTTTGTCTTTGTCAGCCATAGATAAATCAAGGTGGATGTTGAGTAATTTGTAACATTAAGTGGTCATCAGTGGTTCAGTGGTGTGACCTAGTTGATAAATCTCGTAAGTTGATGTATTTTGTGAACCCAGCACTTATTCATTTCTTAGCTCCGTCTTTGCAAAGTCCAAAGCTTTTTAATGAACTAGGGAAGATATCACTTCGAGAAGTTATGATTCTCCTGAAGTGGCAGATCATCCAGCACTGTTTGTGGTTTAAACCCCATTACTAGAACAATTTGCATGGATTTCATTTAGGTTCAGCTGGTTACTGGTTTTGTTTTGATCAATTGCTTAAAACCTGAAGGTTGTCTTAGTAAATATTATGTGATCTTCACAATATAAGGAAATACACCACACAATGGGTCGTCACTAAAGGGATAATTTTCATTAATAATTTTAAGATTTGGCAATTGTGACTTTAAATGAGTTATAGTAATAGTAAACATAAATATTTAAAGGTGAGAATAATAATGATTACACAAATGGTCACATAATACTAAGTTAAAGTCATGATATTTTGGTATCTAGTGGGTTTTTAAACTCAACACTTCTTACAGTCATGATTAGGACACCAGTCATCACTCAATGTCAGTTTTATAAGTGATGGTTTTCCCTAAGTCTCGTTTGCTTGTTCTACATAGGTCTTTGTAATGGGATTATTGAGACATAAACAATAAAGGTTTAAAACTAGGGTGATCAGTGGCCTGTACTACGAAGCGGGGTTACTGGCTTATCGGGGTGACATCAGATTTAAGGTACCACAGTTTAAATGGACTTCATATTCGTTCACTGCCCAGACTAGCTTAAATCTGACAAGTTACCCCGATAAACCAGTAACCCCGCTTTGTAGTACAGGCTCCAGATAATCCATGTTTGGGAGGACACACTGAGTTAGACAGGATTTGTAAACTACCATTTCAATTAACAGGACTTGGATTTTACCTAGGCACTTGCTGTGTGCTGATTGGTCAGGCTCCTATAATCATGCATGTCACTAATGCTAATATGAAACAGCTGGGTGGGACTTTCAATCAAGTAAACAAACCAGTCAAACACAAGAAGAATCAAACTATTTAGCCAAGCACAGGAGCCTTTCAGTTTATAAGTAGTTTGTCAAACCCGAAGTAGTGTCTTTTCTAACATGGATTGTCTGGCCACTCTCTTTAAAACAGGGGTACACAGCTTGGCAGTGTGTCCTGCTCTCTGGTCTCAGTATTTAAAATATGTTTGGTTACCTAAATGTTTTGCGTCATTTTTAATTCTGTCGGCTTCCGCAAACATAGCTCAATTGCCCCACTTGGGAGGCCTCCTAACCATGTCAGCTTAGGGCCTAAAGAGAAAGTAATTCAGCCCTGCTAAATGTTGCATGAATCAGAAGCAGAAAGACCATAGTGACACACCTCAACCTCAGTTGTGTTCATGTTCATTTCAGCCCTGTTCAGCACTTTACTGTTGTGATTGTGACTCATGACTTTCTCTTACAGAGCATTTAAACAGATTTGCTGGCTTTGGTATTGGCCTTGCAAGGTAAATGACCAAACACAGATGAATTCTGTGCAATGTTATGGAAACCTCTTTATGTAGTATTTAATGATGACTACAAGTTTTATTTGCATTTAAATTATTAAAATAATATTTTATTAAGGTGCTTAATTAAGGCGCTTAATCTGGTAAATACTGAAAACATATAACAACCTTGATGTGTTGTAATAGCATACCTTGATTTTAAGAAAGTGAAAAATTTATCCTGCATATGAATTTGGTAATTACATACTATATAAATATCTTCCAATAAATCACATTATTCAAAAAAAACTTTTTACATGCAGGCTTTCAGAAAGGAAGCGTTTTATCAATTGTTCAGTGTCTTCAGAAAATATTCTGGCTCACCCTTCCTCTAACTCAATTTTTATTGGATTTTATTCTTTCCAGTAGTCAACACACAGTACTTCATAATGACAAAGTGAAGTCACGTTTTAAGAATGTATGCATTACAAAAGGGTTACATATTTTATTTGAATACACCCTTGGTGGCCTCTGCTACAGTCACTCTTTAGTGACTGCAGCCTTTGCTCCGGAGATGCTGGAGGTACACCAGCCTAAGATGGGTGGTTCAACCCTTAACTGCTACACTCTCCAGCTGGCCGGTCGGCGGTGGTGGCCAAATTACCTGTCTCTAGATCTCCAACTCACGCCCTCTCTTCTGTTCTGTCATAGCCAACAAGGGGCTCTTTCTGCCTGGGCAAGGTCCTGGTACTTGCTTGCTTTGCTTTTGTGAGATTCATCACACCCTTCCTCCCATGGGATTGTCAGTTCAGCCAAGATTACCTTCTTTGCCTAATCTGACCAGATGACAATATCCGGCCTGGACGATAGGGGGAAACTTTCCTTGCCATGTCCACCTTCATCCTGCCTTCTGCAGGATTTTTGATTCTATTTATTTTTATTTAATGTCCATTTTTGTTTGTTTTAGTTTACGATGATAACACAAGCCTCACAGACTTATTCACTGGAAATTCTAAGGTAGCAGGCAGACAACTTTATGGAGTGTATTTAGCCACTACAATGACAAAAGATATTAAAGTGCTCTCCCTACTAGTGGTAATTTCACAAACATGAATGGACAACACTTAAGATGGTTTTGCCATTTCTGGCAGCCCATCACCCAGAAGAGCACCGGTGTGTTTTCACCTTAGGATGCTTGTGCATAGTAGTACCGCTGTGGCATGCCATTGAAACTTTGCGCAGTGTACAAACCTTTTTGTTTTAATTACATAATTACGTAGTGATATTGAAAGGAAAACATTTGTTATAATGAATTGAAGAACTGTAGAAATCAAATGGGTAATTAAAATATATTTTTTATAAAAGATGTGTTGATTTAAAATATTAATATCAACACATTTTCTGTGCCAACGTCATCAACTATTTTGGCTAGTTGTGGCATCCCTACTGCATATAGGTGTTAATTTTATTTTAATTATATACCATCAGTTAAATAATGGTGTGCAGTATTTTATGGACCACACTTCATTGGTATGTTGATGAAGAACTTTCTGTGCTGTGCCTATTTCATTGAGTCCAAAAGTAAATAAACAGATGAATTGGATATTAAGTAGAAATGTGACACTTTGATATCAACATATGCAGTTCGGTTTATCTTGGTCTTGCATTTATGAAAAATCTTGGTTCAAATTGTAGGTGTTTCTTGAAATGTCCGTGTCCACTTCTGCCAATTTTTTGTCTGTTTCCCAAAGGCTGGGGATCGTGGTTGATTTTATTTCAGTTGTTGAATATTTTTTTAAATGTAATAAAATTTGCTATATTATAGTTGATTATTTAAAATATTATGTGACATTTTAAGAACACTGCACTGTTTTATAAGCCTTAAATAAAAGCCTTAAATAAAAGCCCACTTGTTTCTCTGACAAGCTAGGGCGCTTCAACAAATATCTAACGAAAAAGAAACCGATTTTTATAGTCATTTTTTTGCATATTCTTTTAATTATTTTCTAAGGCTGATTTTCAGTGTTATCCTTCATACATATATGCATATGTCTGTGAAGTTGGCATTAGATCTTTTTAAGTTGTATTAAAAAGGTCTTAAAGAGTCTTACATTTTTACTTGGAGAACCCTGGGGGTATCCTGCAGGGGCGTGAATCCCATTCTTGCCCATGATGCTAAGTCTTCCAGAGTTTTTATAATGCACCTTGCCTGTACATGGTATGTGATTATAGTAAAATCATCCATAAATCCTTTAATTGGGGGGAACTTTTCCCTTATTCTCTCAGAATCCTTTAAGTGCCATTTGGGAAACAGGCTTCTTATGCCTTTTATGTAGGATTGATCTCCATCTGGTGGAGGCAGGAGCTTCTTCCATCTCTCCACTAGAACTCTGAAGCTCTTTTACAGTGATCATAGGGTTCTTGGTCTTTCGGAGGATTCTTTCTGGTTCCAAGCTTCTTCTCATAGACATTCATGGAGGCCCCTGTTCTCAAGAGGTCCTTCAATGCATTGCCAGTTATTTATCCACTTTTTTTTTTTTTTTACAGATCTATGTATTGACATAATCCTGTCTTGGAGGTCTGCTTAAGTGTTTCTTTACTTCATGGCTTGATTTTTACTGTGCCACACACTATGACCTTATAATGACAGGTTTTTACTTTCCTACGTCACAGTCATGTGAATACTTCCTCAAATACTGCAGTCATTCTCTGGAGACCTGCCAACTGAAATCAAATGAAATAGGATGCTTTTGAGTTCAACTAAAGAGTCTGAATACTTGTGAAAATGGGAGATTTCAGTTATATATTTGCTAAAATAATTTCACTTTGTTATTTTGGGGCATTTGTGTTGATTGATGGGGGGTGGAAATGATGATTTCGATCCATTTTAAAAGGACTGTACTGCAAAACAAATTTTGGGAAAAGGAGAGGGGGTCTGAGTACTTTCTGGAGGCACTGTACACAAGCTCTTTTTCACAAAACTTAACTTGTAACAGTAGGTCGTGTTATTTTTTGTTTGCAGTCTCTTCACTGAAAATGTTTTAGCTCACCCTTGCATCATGTTCCGTCGTCAATGTCAGGTAAGTGTTAGTAATTAAAGTTTGCAGAATCTTTCATAGTATGTTGGATCAGAGTCTCTTAACCCAGTCCTCCGGAACCCCGAGACAGTTAATCTTTTCGCTCCCTCCCAGCTCCTTCCCAGACAATCTACTTTTTGCTACTGTGGACTGTCTAGTGGTTCCCAAGCACTGGGATGAGAAATACTGTGAAAGTTGGTCATCTGAGCAAGGCACAGGGCATCAAGCAGCTGCGCAGAATGCTGTCAAGTCCATGAAAACTGTTTCATAAACTTGGCACAATGCTTTGTCAATAAGAATTAATCATCCCCAGTTGCAACCTTTGTGTCTGCAATTGTCCTACTAGCTGACAGTTTGTAATTTTGTAAGAGATTTTTATAAAAGAGAATCTGTAGACAGCTTGCGTTAGATGAGTTCAAATTTGGCTAAATCACAGTTATAGTTATAGCACAAAATGTCATCTGAGATTGTAAACACACCATGTTACGTATTTAATGTTTACAGGTGAATTACCATGCTAAGACTTTCCATTTATCACCATTCACCGCTGTTGGTGTAATGTACAATATCACCAAAACTCAGGTAAGGAACGTAACACATCTGTCACACTTAAATTTATCATGGTTTTTCCCCCATTTTTGTATGATTATACAGTACTGTGTCAAAGTCTTAGGCAGTCAAAGAAATGTCTAAATGATCTTAATGTTGGTGTAAACCTATGTTGGTACAGCAACCATATCAAAACCTCATCTTAAATCACCCCCATATTTGCAGCAACCCATGTAGTTTAGTTGACCACTAGCACACCTTGTGTGGCTAATCAGTACCTCATTGACTTTTTAAACTAGATTGATTAATTGAGCTTGTTGTACAATGTGTAAAATACATGGAATGGCTGAGGTGCCCCAGAGGAGAGGTTTGGGAACCAAAGCAGTGTTGTTCTAGCCACCCGACAAGATATCAGTCACTTCTTGGTGAACAGAAGAAATTCCTGTTAGTTTTTATTGTTTACTGTTAATTTGCATATGTTGTAATGATAAATTGTGATTTTTGTTCTTGGCAAATGTACTAATGTACTGTAATAGTTATAAATATTTCCTTTGATTGCCTAGAACTTTGGCACAGTACTTTATGTCTATTTTGTTTGAATTCCCTAGGGTCCAAAGGCATTATGGAAGGGAATGGGTAGCACATTTGTAGTCCAGGGGGTCACCCTGGGTGCTGAAGGCATCATCAGTGAGTGCACCCCCCTCCCAAGGTAAAGCTGCTATGGATCCATAATATTACTGATGGTGCTTCACCCAGAATCGCATCATTACTGTTAAGATGCATATTTTAAACCAGTGTTTTGCAACCTGGTCCTTGGGGACCCCCAGACAATCCACATTTTTGCTCCCTCCCAGCTCTGTGCCAGACACTCCACATTTTAGTTGGAAGGGAGCTAAAACGTGGACTGCCTGGGGTCCCAGAGGACTGGGTTGAGAAACGCTGTTCTAAACTTCACTTGAATGATTCTGAAGAACAGGTTACCCTGAGTTTTAGGGCATTTAGTTCATTAAAAGTTTATTGCAGTGATCATTGATTACATTCAGCAGTTCATTGCTGGATATTTATGGATATTTTTATTTAGATATAGAAATTATATTATTTAGATAGGAAACCAGTACCCAGTGCCGGTAATGCATGACCTGTTGTCTTCAGGGAATTGTCACATAAATGGAATCCTAAACAAGTACTTGGACACTTGGTCCTGAAGGGGTAAGTGTTATTTTTATTGGATGTAAATGGTATTTATTTTTATTGGAAGTAAACGTATTTATTTTTCAGTTTTTTTCTCTGTAATGTAATTGCATTTCCAGTGTATTAGACACCCGGTTTTGGTGTGGTTTGAGAGAGATTAAGAGTGTATTTATATTGAGAAATGACATTTGTAAACTTTTAGTGACTCAAGGTGATCTGTGGGGAATGTTAGTGCTTACTCAATGTACGATTCCTGTGAGGGTATTTTTGTGATAGCTGAAATAGAAAGACAGACACTGGATGCAGTTTATCATGCATTTAGATCAGATTACACCATCTTGGTGTAACATCCTGCCTTTATAGTCACTGATGCATTATTTATATATATATATATTTATATATATATATATATATTTATATATATATATATATATATATATATATATATATATATATATATATATAATTATTATTTTTGTTAACTTTTTACAGTTTGACGTATGTGGTCGCAATGCCGTTTTACTCAGCAAGCCTTATTGAGACAGTCCAGGTCAGTATGAATTTGAAACAAAAATAAAGGAACTGGTACTTACTAATAACGAAGCACAATTAAGAAACAGTAAAAGTTCTTTTGACTGTAAGATACATGTAGTCAGTTTCTCTTTATCATCTTGCTGTCTGTTGTCAAAATATTGTTTGTTAAAGTAAGTGGTTTAGCTTAATAAACAGCTCAGTAATTTTATCATCTTTAATCATTTTTTTGGCAAACTATGAAGTTAAGCACTCAAACTTATAGCCTCGTGTTATTTATGAAGTCTGTAATTGACCATAATTCTAACCCTAGTTAGAAGTCAGCTACCCTTTGCTACTCTGTATGCTTATTGTTCTTAGAGCTACATAAGTTTTTTGTTTCAAGCACCTATGATATCCTCAGAAACTTGTTTAACTTTGTAGTTTTGTTTATTGGATGTATTTATCTATTATCTATTAAATCATAAGACGAGACCAAAAATCACGACTTTTTAGAAAAGGTGCAGATGTCATCCAAATTCTTAGAAATGAAAAACCTTATTTCTGAGGATGTCATTTTAGTGTCATTAATATACAGCTGCGGAAAAAAATTGAGACCACAGCACAATTTTTTTTCTCCCATTTCTCAATTTTTGGGTGTGCGTCGGTGAATAATGTTGTTTTTTCCCCCAAACTCCAGCCTGGTTCTTCCCTGCTTCTCATTGATAAAGGGATTCATCCTTGCTTTATGGGACCTCAGTCCTGCTTCTAGGAGTCTGATATGAACTGTCCTAGCAGTGCACTTTCCCATTACTTTTGAAGGTCACTTGATGCCATCCTATGATTCATGAGAACCTGTTGGATAAGTTAACGGTCATCTCTAGCATTAGAAAATCGCTTCTGCCCTTCACCTGTCTGGTTTCTGGTTGTTTCCAGCGTTTCCTACTTCACCTTATTCTTGTGTACTGCTATCTTAGAAATTTCAAACCTTGAAGCATCCTGATATCCAGCGTAGCCTTCTGCCAGCAGAACCGGGATTAAAAAGGGATTTAAGAAGGCAAATTTATTTTAAAATATAGAGTGGTCTCTTCATTTTTCCGCGGCTGTAGATGTGCTGCTGTGGTTGACGTCATTCCTGGAGCCTGTTGGTGGTTTCAAAGCAGGCAGGCCACAACTTGTACCTCTTCATTCTTTTGACAGAGTGAAATCATCCGGGACAACCCTGGGATCCTCGAATGCGTAAAGGAGGGATTGGGCCGAGTTCTGGGCATGGGAATCCCTCACAGCAAGCGCCTGCTGCCCCTGTGGGGCCTGGTGTTCCCCACGATCCTGCATGGAGTCCTGCATTACATCATCAGCTCTGCCGTACAGAAGCTGGTCATGTTTTTTCTGCGCCGGGGTGGCGCCCCCGGGCGACCGGCCCAGGCCGGGTCTGAAACGGTGCAGGGCATGCTGGACGCCTACTTCCCTGAGCTCATGGCCAGCTTCGCAGGCAGCCTGTGCGCCGATGTGGCCCTGTTCCCCCTGGAGACGGTGCTACACCGCCTGCACATCCAGGGCACACGCACCATCATCGACAACACGGACCTCGGCTTTGAGGTCCTTCCCATCAATACGCAGTACGAGGGCATGAGGGACTGTGTCAGCGCCATCCGGAGGGAGGAGGGCCCACTGGGATTTTACAAGGGCTTCGGGACCGTCGTGGTGCAATATTCCCTGCACGCTGCCGTGCTGCGTATCACCAAGATGATTTATTCTTCGCTGTTGCAAAAAGCCTGAAAGTTCAATGCCGTGTCTCATCAGTCACTTAAAACATTTTTTTAAATACACTTAAAATCCCTAGGATTTCCCTCTTCACCGGAGATATCATAGAGCAAGTAATGGTCGTAAAAAGATCCCCATTCCTTCAAAAAATGACTCACCTGACATTGTGCAACAGAAAGTTTTTAAAATCTCTCTCTGTTAACATTTTATCCCTGAAGCACTTCAAAAGAATTTTGCTCATGAACATATATGTGATGATGGTGATTAATTGCTATAAATACTTCAAAGTAGTCACTCTCATTTAACCTGGTAATCACTAGATTAATGTTATCTACATACTGCATCTTGCTCTTGGTACATATATTTTTTTTCTTTGACAATGTTATCCTGCCTGCAACTCGCATAACATTGTTTCAGCTTACAAGCCAGTTTGTACAGAGTGTACAGTAAACTTGTGAGATACGTGATACTTGTCTTTAAATTATTGGCACTTTAATCTCTGCTAATGTGGTATTTATGGTAAATTGTTTAACAGTTTAACATACATACAGTAATACAGAGTACAGTTGCAGATGTATGTGAATGCTGATAGAATGATATTCTCAACAATTATTATTGGCAAAACCAGTGTGTCTTGTGTATGTGGTTCGGCTAAGTTCAGATGTTTGTCATAGGTATTTAATTAAAACTTATTTGGTTTTTCTGCTTGTTTCAAGATGTAAAATTCCACAGTGATTATGAAACTTGCCAAATACAAGTGTCAAAAATTTGACTCTGTCTTTTTGATTTATAAAATTTTGCATAAATTACCACAGACCTAACAATTAACAGATTTTAGATGTGAAAGTAATACAGTAATATAACCTGTGGAAAGAGTCAACTTTTGTGATTTAATTACACCAGACATGCAGAAGTAACATGGATGAATGCTGCCTAGAATCCGTCATGAGTAACCTCTTTGTTAGACTATAAGCAAAAGTGAGGATATTTTTGTCTTCAGACATAATAGGGAGATGTCTGTAAACTATGGCTTTTGCTCATCAAGAGTCAGACCAAGATGATTTTTTTCTGAACGTATATTAACATTTTATATTGAACATAAAGTAGGTGTGTGATCAAGGCCAGATTTTTAAGCATATATTGCAAATATATTGATAGCTAGTCTGATCCTTCAACTGCCACATTTTCAACAGCATGCCTTTCTGTCATCTTACTGTAAATAATCTTTCTAGGCCTAGTAAGTCTTTCAAATAATTTTCAGAAGAATGTATATTGCACATGATGCCACAGTAATGCTACCATTGGGCCCTTGTGTAAGACCCTTAACCTCAAATTATTCAAGGAACTGACTGCTGTACACTGCTTTGGATAAAAGCATTTGCCAAATAAGTAAAATTTACAATGTAAATGGAAAATGTATAGTAAACCTCCGTAATATAGCTGGACAAAACTAGACAGAACTGGGGTTGAATCCTAAGAATATTGCATAATTGCCTTTGTTATCGCTTGCGTATCTGGTTGCATTACATTTAATATCCCTGAAAATTTTCTCCATGGAAAATCAAAGACTCTCACTAGTCTTATGATTCACTCCTCATGCCATATGCATAACGTGAAAAAAAATCTCGGGGACACAAAATTCTACAGATGTTTTATACGTTTTTCCAATCCCAGCTCTGTGTGGTGTGTGGAACAAACCCCTCCCCCCCCCCCCCACACTCATGTGGTTTTTTTGTATGACTTAGTATCTTGACATATCCCATGGTGTGTGCTTTTGTCTGTGATGGACTGGCATCCCATTTAAGGTGTCCCCTGCCCTGTGTCATGTGATAGACTGGGACCCTGTCCAGGGTGTCCCCTGCCTCGTGTTCTGTGATGGACTGGCATCTCGTGTAGGGTGTCCCCTGCCTCATACCCTGTGTTGGACTGGCATCCTGTCCAGGGTGTCCCCTGCCTGATGTTCTGTGATGGACTGGCATCTCGTGTAGGGTGTCCCCTGCCTCATACCCTGTGTTGGACTGGCATCTTGTCTAGGTTGTCTCCTGCCTCATGTTCTGTGATGGACTGGCATCTCGTGTAGGGTGTCCCCTGCTTCATACCCTGTGTTGGACTGGCATCCTGTCCAGGGTGTCCCCTTCCTCATGTTCTGTGATGGACTGGCATCTTGTGTAGGGTGTCCTCTGCCTCATGTTCAATGATGGACTGGCATCCTGTCCAGGGTGTCCCCTGCCTCGTACCATGTGTTGGACTGGCATCTTGTCCAAATTGTCCCCTGCCTCATGTTCTGTGATGGACTGGCATCTCGTGTAGGGTGTCCCCTGCCTCAAGTTCTGTGATGTACTGGGATCCTGTCCAGAGTGTCCCCTGCCTCGTACCCTGTGTTTTCCTGACCGGGACCATAATAACAGACACTTTAGATACACCAATCTAAGAGGGCCTGCAGAGTGCAAGAGGAAAGCCACACTCTGTGCAATGGAAGAACCACTGCCTAAGAGGTTTAACTGAGCCAGAATTGGTCATGGTTGAAAATTTAACCCAATAACACAATTTGAAATATAGTTGGCTTCGGCAATTTTTTATGGTCTCTTTGAGTTTTATATGAATACATTTTTGTTATTTATTTTTGTGTGCGGTGTGTAGCTCAGTGAGTTAGACCTTATCACCAGTAGTTTAAATCCCCTCCACACCAGAATGACCACATCACCGTTGGGCCTTTGACCAAGGCCCGTAACCCCCTGAAAAATGCCCCAGGGGCGCCAGAGCAATGGCTGACGCTGTGCTCAGACCTCAAGCTTCACTTTCAAACGTACAGTACTAGGCAAAAGTCTTAAGCAGTCAAAGAAAATGATGTTTAAATGATCATTATATTAGTGTAAAGCTATGATGTTACATCAATGTGTCAGCTTAGCCATTTCAACATCTCTTTTAAAATCACTTGAGTCACCACTGAACCACTACCCCAACTCATATGGCTAATCAATACCTCATTGACATTTTAAATTAGTTTAATTCATGAATTAAGTGAGCTGCTTGTAAATGGTAACAAATGAATGGCTTGGCTGAGGTGCCCCTGAGGAGGGTTGGGAACTGAAGCAGTGTTCATCTAGGTAACCAACAAGATATCGGTAACTATTTATCGAACATAAGAAATTCTTTTTATAGTTTTAATTGTGTTACTTTAATTTCCCTATGTTCTAATATTAATTTGTTTTTTTGTTCCGAGTACATAAGCACTTACTACCTAGATAAATAGCTTTAAACATTTACTTTGACTGGTAAAGGCTTTTGCCCGATACTATATGTGCATTCCTGAAAAAGGAAGAGCAAGATGGAATGTGCGAGAACTACATTCTGTTGAACGCGTCCGGGGAAGCAGGGAGACGAATAATCGGGAAACGGGGTTTATTGAGGGAAAACAGCGAGAAACACGAGGCAACACAGATAACAACGTACTTGACCAGGACCACACCCCTAAATGCATTGAAGCAACTGCCATGTGATTGGTTGATTAGATAATTGCATTAATGAGAAATTGAACAGGTGTTCCTAATAATCCTTTAGGTGAGTGTATATTGCACATGATGCCACAGTAATGCTACCATTGGGCCCTTGTGTAAGACCCTTAACCCCAAATTATTCAAGGAACTGACTGACTCAGCTGTACACTGCTTTGGATAAAAGCATTTGCCAAATAAGTAAAATTTACAATGTAAATGGAAAATGTATAGTAAACCTCCGTAATATAGCTGGACAAAACTAGACAGAACTGGGGTTGAATCCTAAGAAGATTGCATAATTGCCTTTGTTATCGCTTGCGTATCTGATTGCATTACATTTAATATCCCTGAAAATTTTCTCCTTGGAAAATCAAAGACTCTCACTAGTCTTATGATTCACTCCTCATGCCATACGCATAACCTGAAAAAAAATCTCAGGGACGCAAAATTCCACAGATGTTTTTGTACGTTTTCCCAATTCCAACTCTGTGTGGTGTGTGGAACAAACCCCTCCCCCCCACACTCATGTGGTTTTCTTGTATGACTTAGTATCTTGACATATCCCATGGTGTGTGCTTTTGTCTGTGATGGACTGGCATCCCATTTAAGGTGTCCCCTGCCCTGTGTCATGTGATAGACTGGCATCCTGTCCAGGGTGTCCCCTGCCTCGTGTTCTGTGATGGACTGGCATCTCGTGAAGGGTGTCCCCTGCCTCATACCCTGTGTTGGACTGGCATCTTGTCCAGGGTGTCCTCTGCCTCGTGTTCTGTGTTGGACTGGCATCTTGTCTAGGTTGTCCCCTGCCTCGTGTTCTGTGATGGACTGGCATCTCGTGTAGGGTGTCCCCTGCCTGATACCCTGTGTTGGACTGGCATCCTGTCCAGGGTGTCCCCTTCCTCATGTTCTGTGATGGACTGGCATCTTGTGTAGGGTGTCCTCTGCCTCATGTTCAATGATGGACTGGCATCCTGTCCAGGGTGCCCCCTGCCTCGTACCATGTGTTGGACTGGCATCTTGTCCAGGTTGTCCCGTGCCTCGTGTTCTGTGATGGACTGGCATCTCGTGTAGGGTGTCCCCTGCCTCAAGTTCTGTGATGTACTGGGATCCTGTCCAGAGTGTCCCCTGCCTCGTACCCTGTGTTTTCCTGACCGGGACCATAATAACAGACACTTTAGATACACCAATCTAAGAGGGCCTGCAGAGTGCAAGAGGAAAGCCACACTCTGTGCAATGGAAGAACCACTGCCTAAGAGGTTTAACTGAGCCAGAATTGCTCATGGTTGAAAATTTAACCCAATAACACAATTTGAAATATAGTTGGCTTCGGCAATTTTTTATGGTCTCTTTGAGTTTTATATGAATACATTTTTATTTATTTTTGTGTGCGGTGTGTAGCTCAGTGAGTTAGACCTTATCACCAGTAGTTTAAATCCCCTCCACACCAGAATGACCACATCACCGTTGGGCCTTTGACCAAGGCCCGTAACCCCCTGAGAAATGCCCCAGGGGCGCCAGAGCAATGGCTGACGCTGTGCTCAGACCTCAAGCTTCACTTTCAAACGTACAGTACTAGGCAAAAGTCTTAAGCAGTCAAAGAAAATGATGTTTAAATGATCATTATATTAGTGTAAAGCTATGATGTTACGTCAATGTGTCAGCTTAGCCATTTCAACATCTCTTCTAAAATCACTTGAGTCACCACTGAACCACTACCCCAACTCATATGGCTAATCAATACCTCATTGACATTTTAAATTAGTTTAATTCATGAAGTGAGCTGCTTGTAAATGGTAACAAATAAATGGCTTGGCTGAGGTGCCCCTGAGGAGGTTTAGGAACTGAAGCAGTGTTCATCTAGGTAACCAACAAGATATCGGTAACTATTTATCGAACATAAGAAATTCTTTTTATAGTTTTAATTGTGTTACTTTAATTTCCCTATGTTCTAATATTAATTTGTTTTTTGTTCCGAGTACATAAGTACTTACTACCTAGATAAATAGCTTTAAACATTTACTTTGACTGGTAAAGGCTTTTGCCCGATACTATATGTGCATTCCTGAAAAAGGAAGAGCAAGATGGAATGTGCGAGAACTACATTCTGTTGAACGCGTCCGGGGAAGCAGGGAGACGAATAATCGGGAAACGGGGTTTATTGAGGGAAAACAGCGAGAAACACGAGGCAACACAGATAACAACGTACTAACGTCAATAACAGGACTCTGGAAACATACTTGAACGCGGACTGAAATACACAGGACTTAATGGAAATAACAGGAGACAGCTGGTACCAATCGAGATTTCACACGGGGTAAATGAGGGGGCGTGGCACACAGGAGGATCGGACGAGCAGGGCGTGTCACATTCCTTGTTCCTTGTACAAATGGCAAATAAAGCTTCATCTAATTCTTTTAATTTTATTTCGCATGTACACTGACCTGCAGGAGCTATTTAAATTTGACGCTCTTACAGTCGTACCAAAAACCTTTTATTAGATCCATTCATCTACACATCCACACACTACAGGAAATTTAGCAATGCCAACTAGCCTACGTGAGCAAACCCACATGACAAAAGAAGAACATATGAGATTAGAAACCCCGACCATGCAGACCTTTTAGGAGGTGCCAGATGGGTGGATGTACAGCACTGTGCAACAGCCTTAGGCAGGCAAAGAAAATGTTTAAAGCTGTTTATCTGAATGATAAGTGTACATTTGCTCAGTAAAAAAAACATATATGCAACAGAACATATGCAAATTAACAGTAACGCAATAAAAACTAACATAAATTTCTTCTGATCTCCAGAAAGTTACTGCTATCTTGCCAGGTGGCTAGAAGCAGGCACGTGCAGAGGGGGGGGCGGAGGGTGCTTGAGCACCCGCCCCTTTCCTCCAGGATGCCTCAAGTGCCCTTTTCTTTTTGTTGTTGTTGTTGTTGTTGTTTTTTTTTTTTTAATGTGTATGTGCGTATGGAGCCCTGTATTTGCCCCTCAACAATAAAATGTAACTATTAATCTCAATTTTGCTAAATAAAAGGATCTGGCTTGCATCAGTCACATGACTGCCATTAACCAATGCTCGCCCTTGAGGGCAAAGCGCGCTCGTTACGAGCCGGGTACGAGCTCGCAAAGTGCACGCGCATTTTCTGCAGGCTGGTTGGTGCGGAGCTGGAGGAGAAGCAGGCAAATGAATTGGAAGGTGCAGACTCCAACAAAACAGTAAATAGGGTGTACAGCGCACGCTATAGTCTATAACAACAAATGAATTGAAATAAATGAGCGTGCTGTTTGTGCAACAGCGCGACAAACATTACCTGTCCTTTTATGAACTGCACAAGTAGTGGTGGTCATTAACTGCTAGCTAACTGGGTAAGGGTGTTACAAGGAGGTCTGTAGCTCTGTCCACCGTTTTAGGGAACATGTTTTGTTTTAAAGTAAGTTACAGGACTTTTCCCTTCTTTTCTGGAGGGCTTTTATTTCACTAAAAACGATCTAATATGGATATCCACATAATTCCATATTAGATTCGTCATGAATGTGAGTTGTTGTTATTCAGCCTGTTCTATCTTTTTTAACTTTGAGCACCCGCCCCTTTAAACGTCTCTGCACGGCCCTGGCTAGAAGAACACTGCCTTGGTTGCCAAACCTCTCCTCAGGGGCACCTCAGCCATTCTATGTATTCATTAAATTTCTCTACCATCTCCCTTAATTTATTTTGCCTTCTTGGGATTAATAAAGTTCAACATAATTTCAACATAAAAACTCAATGGTGTATTGATTAACGAGGTGTGGTAGCGGTCAAGTAAAAAAATACATGGATGGTTGCTGCACAGATTATGGTGTCTTTAGGAGAGGTTTTAAAACAGCTAAGCTGAAACATTTTGAGACATTATATTTTTTGTTATGTAGCGCGGGGGCACGGAGCGGGGAAGCAGCACAGGAGTCAGCGAGTCGAGTGAACACGGGATTTAATACGGGTAAATCACTCAGAAACATCTAACTACAACACAACGTCAATGACCCGACAAAGAAACATACTCGAACGCGGACTTAAATATACAGGACTAATTAACAACTAGACGGAGCTGGGAACACGGGGATTCCACACCCCTGCCTCATGACAGTTTTACACAAACATGAAGATCATTTAACCATATTCTTTTTATTTATTATTTTTCCATAGTACTGTATTTCATGGCCAGTTTAAATGAAAAACAACTAAATGTTCATGAAATGTACTGTGATTCACAAGGGGGGAAATTAACGTCACACCAATACAATACTTCTCTCCACACCTTTTATGGTCAGACCATGTGTTTTTTTTTACATATCTTTAAAGTAAAGTGGTATCTTTTGACATATCTTTAAGGTGATATCTTTACTGAATTGGAGGGTGTTTTATGGTGTTCGGTTTTAACTAGATAGTGCTGGTGATTGTGAGAAATGACTTGGGCCAGGGGAGTGCCCCACTGGCCCGTGGGTGTAGTACTGTTACCTCACACCTCTAGCAAAGTGGATTCCCCCGCCACCCTGCATGTCTGTGGTTTCGATGTTCTTCCTGTGCCAAGTGCAATATCCTAGGCGATTTTTTAACTGAGTAATTGTATAGGCATTGTTTAAGGCAGGGGCGTTGCTAGAGATTTTGGGCCCCATGAAAGCATATCATATTAGGCCCCCCAGTCCAAACCAATCCAGTTATTTTCCTAATTTTTTAGGGCCCCTGTCACTCAGGGGCCCTTGGAATCGTCCTAGCTTTCCTCCCCCTTACGGCTCCCCTGGTTTAAGGTATTCAGCACAAATTGCCCCACATGGGCTTTGACCTGCACTGATGTGGAGAGAGTAGAATCACTCGGCCCTTCAACAAACAGTGACCAGTGATGCTTGTGTTACGCTGTACTGTGATACACAGATACCAGTTTTGTTTAGACCTCTCCTCATCCCTTTATTTTATGGTTCTCTCTTTCTGTTCTGTTTCATTAAATAAACCACTTTTGTTGAGAGCCTCTGGGACTATGTGGATCACCCCTCCTTCATCAAACCCTGCCGTAATTCTTCAGCGTAAACCGAAATTCTAGTTTGAAGAAATTCCTAGGCTATTAAACTCTGTATCAAACTCTGAAACCCCAGAAATCACTTGGAAAGCTGGAAAGATTTGCTTTGTAGTCATTAGACCAGCGTTTCTCAAACCAGTCCTTTTCGACTCCCAGATGGGATTGGGAGGGAGCAAAAACGTGGACGACCACATTAGATCACTGGTTTAAGAATGATAAGGAGTGATGCAAGGGCATGTGTTTCTTATTAACATGGAGGCATATCGGATATCCCGGGGACAGAGGTATAACGTTTGTAGGTGCGCTGTATACAGTTCATTTTTAAATTTATAAATTATTGCCGTTACAATTAAAACATAAGAAGTGATATTCATCTTTCTATTTTTACTGATATCCATTCTCACTATGATGCCAGTTTAAGCGCTGTAATCTCCCGCATCATATACTCTGAATTCCCTGTAATTATTAGTCCCGCTAAGAATTTTTGGCCTGGCATCGTAGAAAAAGGACCTCACCTCGGCGTCCGCTGTTTATGTCCCTGTCACCGACTTCTTTGGAAAACACATCCTAACTTACCGGAAAGAATCATTACTACAAACACAGCACACATGAAATCGCAACTGGAAAACAGATTATTATTATTATTATTATCAATAATAATAATAATAATAATCGATACTTTATTGATCCCCGTGGGGAAAATGTCTTTACGCCTCCCTCCCTAATAGATTACGTTCTCTTACAATATTGTACACCCGTAGTAATTTTTTTTTTTTTTTACTGAATTTATTGAATTTCTTCTTAGCAAGAAATAAACTTTTTAGTTTATGAACTGAATGACTTTGAATTTCTGGTATGTTTTTTGACGGGTTTCTTACTCATTGTTATGCTCTGACAGCAAACACAATAGGATGACGGTTGTGATAGACAAAAATGCTATTCTCTGCCGCGCTTTGCTGTAAATAATCCTTGTGAAAACAGTCGGCATCCGAAGTTGGAGAAATGGAGTTTAAATCACTTTACTATAGGGATACTCGGGGTGGAAAAAAAACATTATGTGAGATACATTACAGACATATAATATAATATAATATAATATAATATAATATAATATAATATAATATAATATAATATAATATAATATAATAAAGGCCTAATATAAATGTTCCTCCCATCTCAACATTGTAGAGGACGTGTACAACCCCGTCCTCCGCCCAAATCAACGATCTATGGAGTGATGAGAAATTGCATCAGTTGCGGTTCGGCGGTTGTAGTAAAACGCTGTATCTGTATGTTGTCATGGAAGATGCGGTTGCAGATTCCTTGCTTAAAACCATTTTCGGTTGAGGGCCAGCTATCTATTCGTCCATCCATCCAATCTTCATAAACATTTACCCAGTTTGATGATACTCGGCGCCTGGAGCATATTTTGACATTTGCAATGTTTTTATTGCATGAATCCACGCTTGGATACTTTTGAATACGAGTCATTTCCATGTATGTTATTGTGAGTCATTATAAGTTTGTGCGATACTATATGTATTCCCTTTCTGGTTGTAAACCAGAAACTTTGCAAAGCACCCGTAACCGTGTAAACAAAACGGTGTGCTCCATTGTTTGCATATATACGGGGTCTTCCTCCAGCAACGTACTGTAGGTAAAGAGTTATTACACTCAATCACTCCAATCATGTTAATGCTAACTGTTTTGGCACTGCTACCGTCAGTACTACCTCCCACCACCGCAAAAACAAAAACACTGCCATCACCACTAACAAAAACAGCAACACTAATAATGGTCAATAATGGATGGGTTGTGGTTTTTTTAACCACACCTCTTAATACAAGAAATATGTGGGCGCTAAAAAGGGTATAAAAGATCCCGTACCTGCTAACCTTTAACCATACAAGGTCAGAATGGGCAATACATATCTAATTGGTAATAAGCAGATGCTTTTAACGCGCATTGTGATTTAATTTGTTGTCGGTGAAATCAAATGTCTTTAAATTAAACTTCTTTGTTTTTTCGTTTTGCAGGTCACATCATTGTTGTTCTCGGGGTTTGCCTGTCCACGTGGGCCACGACATCTCGCGAAGAGTGTCTAAGAAATATCTACAATGACTCCATCAATGTGATACGGCATTTAGTAAGATACATATAAAGTTGTTATTTAATATGCATGCTGTAAAGTACATATGTAATTGAACGTGCATGACGTCATTTCGCTTGTTTCCACAGAATAAGGTGAACTGCAGCGGGTCACTAGAGGTAATTATTACCTTGTTTTCTTTATATATCTTGTCAGATATTCCCGTACCTATTCTGTTACAGCTTAGACATGACAATATCCAAACATATCAAAACATGAAAGGAGAGCATAAATCTATAAGAATCATCAGCGTCAATATGAATATCTACATTAACAGGAATATCTAAGTTCAATTAGACATACGGGTTATTCTCCATTTGGAGTGGAAACTATGTCACAGAGGTTGCAGGGCTTAAACACATACTGAAAATATTAAGCACAGCACTAAGAGTCAACATACAAGTGACATAGGATTAAATAATACATTTCCCTCATGATTTGTTTGATTTTTGTATATTTTTATCAGGTTTCATAGTTGCTCTACACCTGTAACTTGCCAAATTTTTAAATTTGAGATGCCATATTTTATATAAAACAGTATTATCAATAGACATAACTTGTGAATTTGTATAAAAGAGTTTCATTTTTACTGTAACATTGTACTACATTTAAAAAATGTGATTAATTTTAAAAATGCATTTTTCACAGTGATTTTGGTTTTGGGGACTCTTGTATGACACTTTAACATATTAATTCTTGCTATATTGGACAGCCTCCTCTGGGAAAGTTCCATCATAGAAGAAACATCACAAGCAATGAGACGGTGAGTAATTTTGTTTCTCAGGCAGTACCTGACTTCTACACATCACTGATCTTAGGCACTGTAAGGGCTGGGTAGTCGAAATCACATATCCTTTGATTTTAAATGATTTTAAATAGTTGCATTAGGTCACCTTACCTCCAATGGGGCAGCCATTAACAAAAAAAAAACCACTTCAATTTTAATCAGCATATGACTAATGCTACAGTCACTGGTGTTACACCATATCTGTGTTCATGTCATGAATAAATTTAGAAAGCTATTTTATTCTAAATTTAGAATACTTAGAAAGCTAATTTATATGGAAATGTGTTATTTGTTAATATTTCATCTGTTAATTTTGCCATTTGGTGAAATTAAAAAAATGTTTTATCACTGGTGGTTCCATAGTGTCACTGGTGTTATAAATCTGCTTTGACAAGGTATTTGTTCTTCCTGATTAACTCTTGTTCAAATATCTACTTAAATGGTTGGAATAGTCAGTATATGTATTTGTAATATGTGTCTATACAAATCATTGGTAACACGATTATTTAAAAGGATTTCATTCATTAAATTGAAATATAAATGCAAAATAAACAAATTTATAAGACAATGATTACCTGATCATTTCATAGCACCACTGACAAACTAACCAAAACTTGCATTTTACATGAAAATATATATCTGTAATTAAAATCTTAATTTTGCATGCATCATAACAGAAATTATTAAAAGACATTTTAAGGTGGTTTACTTTTGGGATGCGTGAAAGTGATTAAAATATATATATTAACATTTCTTCTAGTTTGGAACCCAACACCAGTGTATATTCAAGTTGTCAAGGTGCCCCGAAGATCCTGGAAATAATAAGGAGATGCGTGCAATTAATAAAATACGGTGTCATTTGCAGGAGAGCAGAAACAATTCAAAGGTGAGCAGACCCATTCTGATTACATATCTCACATTTTTTTGCATTTCCTTTTAAAAGTGTTAACAAAGTTGCGACATGTATACCCAAATTGTACTTTTAATTGCTCTTCAACAGAAGCTTTTTGAATGTGAATTTGCGTGGTCTGACATAAAATCAGCATTTCCTAAGAGCACAGCAGTGCACATCTTGATTAAATATTGTCCACTTTTACTTTTATAGGAATGTGAATGGAAGAACAAAAGACCCAAAACTCTGTCGAAACTACAATTTTTACATTGCTGGTGTCGATTTCTCAGTGCCAACCCAAATGCCTAGTGGAGCTTATGGATATTGTGTTCTGCAAGAATACTTGTTTAAAACCTTATCTATATATTCACATTCAGGACAATGTACAATGTATTTATTCTAAGTACTAGTGATCAATGTGATTTGTTTTACATATGTATTTCAGTAGAGGACTTTTTGTGCTTTTTGTAGTTAGTATTACCTTATTACAAGAAGTATTACAAGAGATGTGGCAGATACTGTAATGTAAAATAAGCAAGTGAATTAAATAAAATGTTTTAAATAAACATATGAAACAAAGAGTTGCAAGCTTCGTTTTGTGCTCTCATATATATTATGCAGCATGAAAATATAAACAAATATATTAAATGACGTAGAGATCATTATGCAAAGATAATGGGCCTGTATCATGAAGCTGCTCTGGAGTAGGTTATGTCTAGGTTATGTCTCATTGCAGTTTGCAAGAAGACGAACCCTGCCCATCAATTCCTGATTTGTTGACTGCCATGGCCAACCCCACACATAAGTTCCTGATTTGTTGACTGTTTTCGTATTCTTTTATTTGCATATGGCTCAAAGGAGATTCATTGCCAGCTAAAGCAAATGTCATTAAGCAAATTGATATTTTTGATTTATGATATACCGCTATATTCTTCTTCTACAATGTTTAACAAAACACTATTCCTTTTGGCAAAAAACTGCTCCTGCCTAACGTTACACATCACTTATCACATATCAGTTCTATTGCCAATAATTAGCTTAATGACAACCAACATTTGTGACCAACTAAAAAAAAGCAATTTAGTAAGCCTTTATAGCCAATTAGGTATAACAAAATGGTTAATTGTGTGTCATAATAAATAAATGAAAATGCCCGTTAATATAATCATTAGTCAATATTAAGGTAAGTGAACAATGCGAGCCAATTTAAAAAACCCGTTCCATGATTGACAAGACATTTAGAAGGTGTTTTAAATATAGATGTACTTACCATCTAATGCAAACTATTAACTATATAATTTATAAATGAAATGCTTATATGAATTTCTTATGGTAATGATAGCATGTTACCATGTTAAATGGGTTAATGAACTAACCAGAATCAAATAATTTTAATGCATTACCCCACTTGCCACGATCGGTGGTGCAGGCGAGCGTGCAAGTAGACGAGCTGATCCAGGAAGCAGGGTAAACGTGACTTTATTGCACAAAGACAGGACCGGGGAAACACGACAGCTACGTCAATGACAGAACTGGGGACTACTGACTCAGACACGGACTAAATACAAGAGACAGGCTAAGGGTAACGAATCACAGGTGAGAACAATCAGGGAATCACACGAGGTAACGAGGTGGGCGTGGCACACATCAGGAGCGGACGGAGCGGATCATGACAGAACCCCCCCCCAAAGGTGCGCACACCGGGTGCGCCCGAGAGGAGGCGACAGACGAGACGAGACCGGGGAACAGGACCTGAAAGACAAAACCAAAAACCATCAACGAAGAACAGGGAACAAGTCAGAGACACAAAACAGAAACAGGGACGAGAAAAAGGAGGAGGAGGAGCAGGGACAGGAGGCCAGACCGGAACGGAAGGGGGACAAAGGGGAGCCCGAGGGAGCCCAGGCGGGCGACGGGCAGCGGGCAGAGGGGCCGCAGGCGAGAGGGAGAAGGGAACAGAAGGGGACCACCCAGGGGCCAAGGGAACGGGACGAGGGAGTGACGGAGGGGACACGGAGGGAGCAGAAGGGAACACCAGTGAAGGCAGGTAGGAGGGGGAAGCCGCGGCAGGCGGAGGCGCAGCCGGAGCCGGCGAAGGCGCCGTCCGACGCTCAGCCGGAGCAGGGGGGCCTGGAGGCGGCCGACACGGAGCCGGAGGCGGGACCGAGGACTGGCACCGAGGATCCAAGGGGGGACCCGGCGGAGACCGCCGACCCCGAGGCACAGGACCCGCAGGCAGCCACCGAGCCACAGCCAGGGGCCGAACGGGCAAGCCAGGGGGCAGGGCGGGCGGGACCCGGGCCCGACGCTTGTGTCCCCGTCCCTTACGGGACACTGACAGGTGGGGTCCTGGGGGGCGTTGGCCTTGCCGGGGTAAGGGCAAGGGAGTCAGGGCCTCTAATGAGGCAACAGGCGTGGCTGCAGGCGTGGCCGCAGGCGGGGCAGCCAGAGCCGCGGGCGTGGTCGCAGGCGGGGCAGCCAGAGCCGCGGGCGTGGTCGCAGGCGGGGCAGCCAGAGCCATGGGTGCGGCCGCAGGCGGGGCCGCGGGTAGGACGGGAGAGGCGGCCTCAGGCAGGGCCGCGGGCAGGACGGGAGGCGGCCTCAGGCAGGGCCGCCATTACTTGGCCAGCAGGGGGCACCGTGGCGGGCGCCTCCATCACGTGGTCAGCAGGGGGCGCCTCGGTGGGCGCTGTCATCACGTGACCCCCAGGGCGCGCCTCGGTGGGTGCCGCAGGCAGAGCGGTGTCCTCAGCTGCAGGCTGAGGTGAAGCCAGGACCTGGGGCAGGGCTGCAGCGTGCGCTACCACTTCCTGGCCAGGAGGGGGCGCCGCAGCGGGCGCCGCCATCACGTGGCCAGCAGGGGGCGCCACAGCGGGCACCACCATCATGCGGCCAGCAGGGGGCGCCGCTGCAGGCTCCGCCATCACACGGCCAGCAGGGGGCACAACCGCGGCCACCTTGGGCAGTTCAGGCGCCGGCAGGACAAGCGAGACAGGCAGATCAGGCACTGGCAGGACAGGCGCCGGCAGGACAGGCAAGACAGGCAGATCAGGCGCCGGCAGGACAGGCGAGACAGGCAGTTCAAGTGCCGGCAGGACAGGCGAGACAGGCAGTTCAAGTGCCGGCAGGACAGGTGAGACAGGCAGGTCAGAAGGGAGCGCCTCGGCGGGTGCCTCTGGCGTGCGGCCAGCAGGGGGCGCCTCGGCGGGCAACTCAGGCGTGCGGCCAGCAGGGGGCGCCTCGGCGGGCACCTCGGTCGGAGCTGCAGGCAGAGCGGTGGCCGCAGCAGCAGGTGTAGCCGCTGTCTGGGCAGTCAGGTCAGGCAGGGCAGGCGGGTCAGGCAGGACAAGCGGGTCAGGCAGGACAAGCGGGTCAGGCAGGACAAGCGGGTCAGGCGGTGCTGCTGGCAGCGTGGCGGCAGCAGCAGCAGGCGGTGCCGCGGGTAGAGCGGCGGCAGCAGCAGCAGGTGGTGCTGTAAGCAGAGCGGCGGCAGCAGCAGCAGGCGGTGCCGCGGGTAGAGCGGCGGCAGCAGCAGCAGGCGCTGCTGACAGGTCCGGAACTTGCAGGTCCGGAACGGGCGCCAGGATGGGTGCCAGGCGAGAAGGCGCTGCCCCTTTAAGGGCTCTCGGCACCCGGGGAATAGCGTCCCTAATTGCACATATCCCACCTTGCCCCAGGCGCGCCGGCCGGTAGTTGTACGCCTCCAATGGAGGCGGCTTCTCCAGGTGGGCGCTGGTCAGGTGGGTAGCGACGGGGTCATCTCAGGTGGGGAGCAAGGACCAGGCCCCCAAGAAGAGTGTCGGGGCGACTTCTTCCCCTTTGCCCCTTCGTCTCCTCTTTTTCCGCCTTCCGGAACCGGTAGGTGGGGGCGGAGTTACCTCCGTGCTAGCGAGCGGCTGGAGCCGCTTCTCCCTCTCCCGGCGGACGAGCTGTTTCAGGAGGGAGCGCACTTCCGCCATAGCGTGTGCTTCCGTGGACGGAGTCACTCCCTGTAGCAGGGTCCAGCTCCGATCCACGAGGGTGTAGCAGCCGGGATCCTCTTGGATCTCCGGCAGCTCTCACCAGAACGCAGTTTCCTGCAACAGGGCGAGCCAAAGGTCCTCTCCCTGCTGCGATGCATCTTCTTGGAGTTCTGTCATTCTGTCACGATCGGTGGTGCAGGCGAGCGGGCAAGTAGACGAGCTGACCCAGGAAGCAGGGTAAACGTGACTTTATTGCACAAAGACAGGACCGGGGAAACACGACAGCTACGTCAATGACAGAACTGGGGACTACTGACTCAGACACGGACTAAATACAAGAGACAGGCTAAGGGTAACGAATCACAGGTGAGAACAATCAGGGAATCACACGAGGTAACGAGGTGGGCGTGGCACACATCAGGAGCGGATCATGACACCACTCACTTCTCAATCAAGTAAATAAATAAAAGAAATAAAGTCAAGGATGAAGGTTAGTCTAATTTATTAACAAACATATCAGTTACAAATGTACCTCTCCAGGAGCCGACACCTTATCGTGGTGGAGGGGTTTGCGTGTTCCAATGATCCCAGGAGCTAAGTTGCCCGGGGCTTTATGTCCCTGGTAGGGTCACCCAAGGCAAACAGGTCCGGGGTGAGGAACCAGACTAAGTGCAGCTCACAAGACCAGGGTTCAAAATTAACTTTTTTGATCACCAGCCAAAGTGGCTGGTAACTTTCTGAAGTTACCAGCCAATCAGAATTTCCATTAGACAAATTTTTACGTGGTGAAAATAAGAGATTATGAATGCCACTGAATGAAAATTTGCACAAAAAGTGCAATACACACAACAAACTATACAGGTATAAACTTAACTATACATCCCCACCACGAAACTGTTAGTTTTATTTTTTTCTTTCGTGTACTCACGGCAAATCTGACAAAACATGACCGCATTTTTACTATCAAACACTAGCCAATGACGACCTGTCTGCCATTTACAATTAAACTTCCTTCTCTTTGTTTCGCACGCTCTGTCAACATTTTCATCTTCTGCCTCCTTCCTCTTCTCACCTCTTCCTGATCCTGACGTCTGTCCTAACCACCGCAGCATTTTGATTTTAGCTTATTTCGCTGTCCAGCTCAGTCCTCTTTGCTCATCCGATATTTCCTATTTCTTGTTTGTATTTTCGCGCTCTCGTCGTTGATTGGACCCGCAAACCGAAGCGTACAGTATCTGCGTGCTGCTGCCAAAGGTATCTAAAACGTCACCCGTAGTGTAGTGTTCATGTGAAATGTAGGACGGAGGGGACAAACGACCCAGAGCGTCTCTGACATGATTTGCATGATTGGTTCATGCATCACCGGCCAAACTGGCTGGTAAGTTTTTATCAATACCCGTCAAAATGATTTTTAACCCGCTTTTGGCGGGTTGGCGGGTGTTAATTTCGAACCCTGCACAAGACCCCATATGATGAAAAAAATAATGGAATCACGGTTTCCCTTGCTCGGACGCGGGTCACCGGGGCCCCACCCTGGAGCCAGGCCTGGGGGTGGGGCTCGATGGCAAGCGCCTGGTGGCCAGGCCTGTACTCATGGGGCCTGGTCGGGTACAGCCCGAACAAGGCACGTGGGTCCCCCCTCCAATGGGCTCACCACCCATAGGAGGGGCCATAGGGGTCGGGTGAGATGCAAGCTGGGCAGTGGCCGAAGGCGGGGACCTTGGCGGTCCGATCCTCGGCTGCAGAAGCTAGCTCTAGGGACATGGAATGTCACCTCTCTGATGGGGAAGGAGCCTGAGCTGGTGCGCGAGGTTGTGAAGTTCCGGCTAGACATAGTCGGGCTCACCTCGACGCACGGCTTGGGCTCTGGAACCAGTCTCCTCGAAGGGGGTTGGACCCTCTTCCACTCTGGAGTTGCTCACAGGGAGAGGTGCTGAGCGGGGGTGGGCATACTTATTGCCCCCTGGCTGGGCGCCTGTACATTGGGGTTTACCGCAGTGGACGAGAGGGTAGCCTCCCTTCGCCTTTGGGTGGGGGGACGGGTCCTGACTTTTGCTTGTGCTTATGCACCAAGCGGCAGTCCAGATTACCCACCCTTTTTGGAGTCCTTGGAAGGGGTGTTGGAGAGCAGTCCTCCTGGGGACTCTCTTGTTCTACTGGGGGACTTCAATGCCCATGTGGGCAATGACAGTGAGACCTGGAGTGGCGTGATTGGAAGGAACGCCCCCCCCCCCGATCTGAACCCGAGCGGTGTTTTGTTGTTGGACTTCTGTTCACGTCATGGATTGTCCATAATGAACACCATGTTCAGGCATAAGGGTGTTCATATGTGCACTTGGCACCAGGACACCCTAGGCCGCAGTTCAATGATCGACTTTGTAGTCGTGTCATCGGACTTGCGGCCACATTTCTTGGACACTCGGGTGAAGAGAGGAGCGGAGCTGTCAACTGATCACTACCTGGTGGTGGGTTGGCTCCGCTGGTGGGGGACGAAGCCGGTCAGACCTGGTAGGCCCAAGCGTATAGTGAGGGTCTGCTGGGAACGTCTGGCGGAATCCCCTGTCAGGAGGAGTTTCAACTCCTACCTCCGGCAGAGCTTCTCCCATGTCCTGGGGGAGGCGGGGGACATTGAGTCCGAATGGGCCATGTTCCGCACCTCCATTGTGGAGGCGGCTGACTGGAGCTGTGGCCGTAAGGTGGTCGGTGCCTGTCGCAGCGGCAATCCCCGAACCCGCTGGTGGACACCAGTGATGAGGGATGCCGTCAAGCTACCAGGCTTTTTTAGCCTGTGGGACTCCAGAGGCAGCTGACAGGTACCAGCAGGCCAAGTGGGGTGCAGCTTCGGTGGTCGCTGAAGCAAAAACTCGGGTATGGGAGGAGTTTGGCGAGGACATGGAAAACGACTTCCGGACGGCTTCGAGGCGATTCTGGTCCACCATCCAGCAGCTCCGGGCGGGAAAGCGGTACAACATCAACACTGTTTATGGTGGGGATGGGGTGCTGCTGACTTCAACTCAGGATGTTTTAGGTCGGTGGAGGGAGTACTTCGAAGACCTCCTCAATCCCACCGACACGTCTTCCAATGAGGAAGCAGAGTATGGGGACTTGGGTGTGGACTCCCCTATCTCTGGGGCGAAGGTCGCTGAGGTGGTTAAAAAGCTCCTCAGTGGCCGGGCCCCGGGGGTGGATGAGATCCGCCCGGAGTTCCTTAAGGCTCTGGATGCTGTGGGGCTGTCCTGGCTGACACGCATCTGCAGCATCGCGTGGACATTGGGGGCAGTGCCTCTGGACTGGCAGACTGGGGTGGTGGTCCCCCTCTTTAAGAAGGGGGACCAGAGGGTGTGCTCCAACTACAGGGGGATCACACTCCTCAGCCTCCCTGGTAAGGTCTATTCGGGGGTTCTGGAGAGGAGGGTCCGCCGGATTGTCGAACCTCGGATTCAGGAGGAGCAGTGTGGTTTTCGCCCCGGCCGTGGAACAGTGGACCAACTCTATAATCTCCGCAGGGTTCTGGAGGGTTCATGGGAGTTTGCCCAACCAGTCTACATGTGTTTTGTGGACTTGGAAAAGGAATTCGACCATGTTCCCCGGGGAGTTCTGTGGGGGGTGCTCCGGGAGTATGGGGTGCTGGGCTTCCTTTTAAGGGCTGTTCGGTCCCTGTATGACCGGTGCCAGAGCTTGGTCCGCATCAGAGCATGTGAGCGGAGCGTGAGCGAGGAGCGGAGCGGGCGGAATTTGGTCAGAGCGCGGAGCGGTTTTTTAATTAAGGCTGGAGCGGTCGCTTTGTCTCGCTCCAATTTCGCTCCGATACCGCTCACACTACAATTCTGAGGCGTGCCCAAATCTACCCAGAATTCATCTGTACAATTATCAAGACTGTTACACAAATTGGCCGAGATGGAATTCGCAAAGTATTTCAAAGGAAACTGATAAATCATACAAGTGTACTATTCTTATCAAACGTATAGATGACAAGAATGTACAGCAAGAACAACAATGTGGTGAAACTGTTTCAGTGAGTAAAGATTCACTTTGGAATCACTTTTCATGGAAACATGAGTGTGCTACGCGAACAAGTGGAAGCCAGAGCAAAACGCGTGCAAGTTTTATATGGTTGTATACGTAGCATATCAAGTCTATAAAGTAAATTAAAGTATAAAAGCCTATAAAGTAAATTAAAGTTAAAAAGCCTATAAAGTAAATATTGGTGATCAAATAAATTCGTTTTGTCATTCAAAGTAGGTCTAATAAGATTTTTTTTTTATTTCACGTAACGTAAAATTTTATTTTAGAGACGTGCTGCATCAACAGAAAAAAATTGAGGAATTTAAAACGTGTCTGTATATTCTTTAGGCTATTAAGCCCACTGATTCCTTTACTTTTAAACCTATTTTTGTGTGGAATGCCATTTCCAAACCTGTCCGTTGTTGCCGATAGGTTGCTTAAAAATAAATATTTTCTGTTCTGACTGGTAATGTTGCCGTTGCTCATATTTCTTTATGACATAAGTTAGGAAGTTAAGCAATTTCTTGCTGTTTTGGGCAGTGACTGTGGCTTGTGCTATGACAAACCATTTTAAGCTTGAAGGATAATTATCAGCACCTCCAATCCAAGCCAAGAGGCTCTCTCAAAAAAGTGTGGGTTACCGTCTTCTGGTCGTGAACATGTGTATGCACCTTGGGAACACAAGTGACCAATGAGGAATGCGAGATGGGCAGGTGAGCACTGAATGGGCTGGTGTTGGTTATGTGGCTAGGTGTTCTAAGCCTCTGTGCCTGTGATTGGGAGGCTGCTGGTTCAAGCATCAGCAGAAGTCACACGTCTCTGGGCCCTTGACCAAGGCCCTTAATCCCCAGTTTAGGAGTGCCGCATGTTGGTCGACCCTGCGCTGTGACCCCCAAGCTATGGAGAGCAAGATGTGGCAGGCGAAGAGAAGAATTCCAATGTAATTGTAAAGAAGGCAAATAAAAGATGTATCATTGTTAAGTTGAGGTCAGTCTACATCCCTGTTCTCACCTTTGGGCATGAGCTGTGGGTGATGATGAAAGAATAAGGTTGCAGGTACATGTGCTGGAATGCTGATTCGCGGCATGGTTGCCCAGAGCACTCTCTGTGACAAGCTTATGACTTCAGGCAATTGCAGGGATCTCGAAAAAGAGCCGCTGTTCCTTCTATTCAAGTAGAGACAACTGACGTGGTTCTGGCATCTTTTAACAAGGCTCTATCACACCTAGGACATGCTGGAAGGACAATATCTCCCAGCTGTCTTGGTAATGCCTGCCACTCACCCAGAATGATCTGCAATCTACGACCTTGGAAAGTGATGTCAGGTCTGACCTGCTCGGCACTTTGCCACTACACCCCCTCATCGGGAGAAGCAGTGTGTAAAAAATGACAACTAAGATGATATACATACAAGATTTATGTTTATATCTACCAAATGATCCATAACAGTTTTTTTTTTCAAAATTTCAGTCATAATCTAGTCATACTCCTTGAAATAAATTCAAAAGAAAGGTATTATAACAAATAAAACGTTCCTATTTCTTAACCATATGCATTATGGTTCCATAAGGACAACCGTAATCCCGGCACCAAGGTTACGTCAGGTGATTTTAGAAATAAGACCAAAACATATATAACAGTATATTTCTTTGAACGGAACAGTTCTTCGGTCGGAACTAAAGTTTTACCTGGGGAAGATTTACAGAGTAACACCCGCGTGTCATGTCAACATTACATGCGTGTGGCGGAACGTGACCGGCACCCCACTTTAAATTGTCTTTTTGTATACTTTTTTGTTTGGAAGCGTGTAGTTTTTCGTTAGCAAAGTAGCGTTTTAACATTCTTGATTTAAAATGTCTTCGGGAAGCACGAAAGGAAGTGCTATTTTTTCCGGCTTCAGGGCCTTGGGGCTTTACTCGAACCATCTGGCGCACGTTGTGCGGTACCACAAGAAGCACCAGCAATTCTACGTGGTAACGGCGGTGGGGAAGTGCTTCCACACCTACAATGTAAGTCCTTTTACGGGCAGCCTGCGAGGAAACGAGCCGGTCACAATGAGCTGCTCTTGGCGTAGCAGCCAGGGAAGCCATGAGGGACGCTAACGCTGGGAGTGAACCGTGGACGGCTGATAAGGGGATTACGAGGGCGTGCATGAAATGCAGCTCGGAAAAAAACTAAAAAGCGCACCCCTCCCCTCCCCCCCTTTTTTTTTTTTACTTTAACCGAATATATAATTTTTATAATTCATTTAAATAATAGTAATATTTAATAAATCGATGACGTTAAAAGTAAAGGGGTCTGAAGTGAAGACCCACCAAGTAGTAATCATGCGTACGTGTAATATGCTTAATTATAATTTAATTTTCCAAAGCATCTGTAGCGAAACTGAATGTTTACTGTGCCAAATGATTTTGAATGCAAGGAGCCTTATACAGATATGGAACGAGAAATGCTGTACATGACGAATAATCTGATGCGTATAACGGTACTCGAGGTGCTGAACTGAGAGAGCTGGCTACTGTCGTTTTTAAGAGGTCGATGAGGAATGACTTCGTGCGTGTTAATTACTGTGATTCTTTTTACATTTTTCAGGTCAAGAAACTTGGAATCGTTGCTGTTAGTAAGTCACGACTTTTTGTTTGTGACAATTATGTTAATGCTATCGAATATGGAAAGGTGCTATGGAATGCATTTTTTCAGTATTTTAAATTGTTCTTTGATGTCTATGTACACTATATGGACAAAAGTATTGCGACACACCTTTTAATAATTGAATTAAGGTGTTTCATTCAGATCCCACAGGTGTAGAAAATCAAGCACTCAGCCTTACAAACTAGTATTTGTAAAGAATGGGCCATTCTGAAGAGTCCAGTGAATTCAAGTGTGGTACTGTCATAGGATGTCACCTTTGCAATAAGTCAGTTTCTTCCCTGCTAGATATTCCATGGTCAGTGTGTGAGTTTAATGTGGAAAAACTTGACTGGCCCACACAGATGCCTAACTTCAACCCCACTGAACACCTTAGGGATGAACTAGAATGGTGATTGCGAGCCAGGTCTTCACATCCAATATCAGTGCCTCACCTCACAAATGCTCTACTGAATGAATGGGCAAAATTTCCCACAGACATGCTCCAAAATCTTGTGCAAAGCCTTCCCAGAACAGTGGCAACTCTTATAACTGCAAATGGGGAACCAACTCCATATTGATGCATATATATTTAGAATGGGCTGTCTTAAAAGTTCCTGTAGGTGTAATGGCCAGGTGTTCCAGTACTTTTGTCCATATCCTCCTGAGAGCCAGCAATTCATCTTTTTCCCCTGTAGAGGATATTATGTTTTTGCTGTATCATACTGCACATGCCACTCTGTAAATTCCTGTTGTTTCTTAAAGTGGACAGTTAGTGCTGTACGATGACATTACATGTTTGCAGATGTGACCTTGCCAAACTCCTCTTCCTGTCAGCTTTATCTAAAGCAACATACATTTTTTTTGAGAAAGCAGGGTCAGACAAGAGGCTTCAGTGTATGCAGAGTTGGTTTGGTTGAAAAATGCCCAGAAGTGATTTTACATGCCCATTTACAGCCCTATTATTTGGTTCTAGAATGAAACAAGCCATTTTCCTTTTTTGGCAGGCTCATTAATATGTTAATGAGTTCTGCTTTGATTGGCTAGTTTATGGTGAGGTACTGCGATGGCACACAGAACCAACATTTTTATAGTCATGCACCGCAAAACAATGTTTTGATTAATGATGGACCATATTTATGACAATAGTCTCACAAGATTATAATAGCTGAAAAGTTCTTATCACTAACTGATGTTATGTTCACCCTGGGCCAATAGGAAAAATCCCGAATTTCTCTGACATAGCTCATATAGTTTTGGAGTTGAACTGCACTGAGATTTTCCATTCATTTGCAAAAATGCTTACTCTGACATTTTCAGATGCTAGTATCTTTGCAAAGGTAACACCTCGGCACCTGAAAAAATTGTGGATATACAAGCCTTCCGAATATGTATTCATTTAGCTTGTAGCATGTACCTAACTTAAGATAAATCTGTTAAGAGGCCCAACAAGGGGTAGTAAAAATATCATCACTATCATTGTGTCATTTGAAAGATCTAGGTTCCCTTTACAACATATAAAAAAAGAAAGGGTTTAATTTAAGGGTTTTATTGAGTTTAAGGGTTTTATTTTTGTTTTAAGGGTTTTTATTGACAATTTGAGGCAATTTGAAACCAATTTATTTTAAGTTGTGTACATGCTACAAGCTTATTAAATGCATATTCGCAATTTGACTAAAGGCTTGTATATCCACAGTTTCTTTCCAGGTGCCTAGGTCTTTCCGTTCAAAGATATTGGAATCGGGCATCTGAAAATATCCGACTAAACATTTTTTTGAACGAAGGAAAAATAGCATAAAATTTCAAGCCGGTTTAACTCCTAAACTATATGAGCTAGGCCAGAGAAATGTTGGATTCTTCTTGTTGGCTGAGGGGCAAACAAAATGCCACAAAATGGTTCAATTCTGAAAATACATACAGTGGTACCTTGGTTTACGAGCATAATTCATTCCGGAAACATGCTTGTAATCCAAAGCACTCGTATATCAAAGCGAATTTTCCCATTAGAAATAATGGAAACTCATATGATCCGTTCCACAACTCAAAAATATTCATATAAAAATTATTAATACAAAATATAAAGTAAAAATACATAAAACAAATTAACCTGCGCTTTACCTTTGAAAAGAATCATGGATGGTGTCAGGGAGACGAGAGAGGAGAAGAGGAGGGTTATTTTCAGGGCTGTGGAGTCGGAGTCGAGGAGTCGGAGACAATTTTGGGTACCTGGAGTCGGAGTCGGCAAAAAGTTAACCGACTCCGACTCCTACTAAATTTCAATGGGAATTAAAAAAGTAAGTTGAAATGTCCCAATTCACAAACAGTCATAATGAACTACTTCTCTGCTGTAAGAATAAAGCCCAATGCATGCAGTGCATAATGTTACCACAAAACGAACATGTCAAGTAACCATGAAGCATGCTTTTCATTGACTGTATGCGTCACTATATGGGATGTAATGCACAGGTAAGGTGCGGCACCGCTTTCCATTGTGTCGCGTTCCACTGTTACAGGGAACTGTGAACCTAGCCTAAAGCCCCCCATACATTTACAGATGCACTGCCAATTTTTCGGCCGTTCAACGAGTCATCACGTGTCAAACGTCGGAAAAATCATCTGGTGTGTTCTCAGCTCCGTCGGCTCCCCTTCGCTATGCGCCAGTGAAAACCTTGTTTTCATTGTGTTTGTCTTTAATCTGGCATTATAGTAGAGTGTTGGCTTCCTAGCCAGTAGTTCTGTGGTGAAATGACATGTATGTTGCCTTCCTTTCCTTCAATGGATGTAGAAAATACATTAGCATAGTATATACATACAGAGGAGTCGGAAGATTTAGAAACTGAGGAGTCGGAGTCGGAGCATTTATCTACCGACTCCACAGCCCTGGTTATTTTGTAGGACAACTTTCACTATAATTAACGGAATCACTGCCATCTGTTGGCTCACTGGAATCTTTTTCTGTTTGTGCGACTTTAACAAGGAACCCATCCAATGACAGCCTCTTTTGCCTCCTTTTCGATTTTGCAAAAATGTGTACATTGCATTGTCGTTAAACAGATTCATCGCTCGCACTGCTACTCCCTTATTCAGGTGGTGCTTTTCTACTAAATTTTGACTATACGAGTGAGGCATGCCGTCTGAGACCGAGCATGGGAGATGATTACCCACAATTCCGCAGCGTGAGAAAGTGAATAACCATTGGTTCAGTTGAGATGACATGCGCTCGGCGTCAAAACAAGAAGCGCATGCATGCGCTTCCTGTTTTGAAGCCGAGCGCACGTAAAAACAAGAAAAACAAAGAGCGCATGTGTGCCATATGATTTTTGATGATACTTGGCGCTCGTAAACCAGGACTTGCTCGGTTTCCAAGTCAAAATTTATTAAAAATCTTTGCTGGTCTTGCGGAACACTCGTAAACCGCGTTACTCGTTATCCGAGGTTCCACTGTATTGAAGAAATGGGCAGCATGATTGGAACAGTGGTTAGCACTATTGCGTCACTCCTTTGGCATCAGGGTTTGAGTCTCCGTCCCGGTTCTACATGTGTGGAGTTTTGCATGTTCTCTCATGGGGTTTCCTCCGGGTTGTCTGGTTCCTCAAAACATGCTAAGGTGAGTTGGAGTTGCAAAATTGTCCATAAGTGTGAATGTTTGTGTGTGAATGGTGTGCCTTGTGACGGGTTAGTGCTGGGGTAAGGATAAGCTCCAGCCCCATGCAGCCCTGCACTGGACAGGTGGGTATTGAAAATAGATTGCTTGATACTGGAGAAACTCCAGGATTCCAGGATCTGTATTGAATATCTGGAATGTGCCTTTTCAAAAATGGTAACTCTCTTCTGTTCATTGTTTTTTGGTAGGCAATGCTCTTCCTGAAGATATTGCCTGCTTGGCAGCTGATAGGATGTTGGTCTTTGTTGCGCATGGAAAACTAGTTACTGCCTTTGCCAGGAACAAAGAGGTAAACGTCCTGTTTAATTTACCAATTCCACATGGGACACTTTTTTAAGGAACACTTCTCTAGTGATTTTCTGATTTTCCTCTCACTTTCCAATTGAGAAATGAGAGTACACCATGTACATAATTATAGGCAAGTCTGAATTTTGCTAGTATCTTCTCTTCAGAAAAAAAGTTTCAGTCCAGATTAATCTCCAATTAAGAATGGACTGTTTATAAACCGAGCGTGCTCACTATTTTCTGTTTGGAGAAATACAGGAAACTGTAGATACTTTCCTCTGCAGAATTATTAAGCAAATTATTAATACTATTAAAATGGGCCAGAGAAGAGCGAAAAAAAAGAAATAGTGAAGTGCCAGTCAGAGGGATGCAACACAATCAAAACTGCCAAACTTGAGAAACATGACCACTGTACAATCGAGTATTTTGTGGCCAGCAGCCAAGGATGGAAGAATCATGTAAAGAGATGATGACACAAATAACTGTCAAATTAAAGAGGAGACTCCCAGAAACACTTTAGAAACAAATGTCAAATGTTACCAAGGTAGCAAATTGCAGTCTAAATGGAATTTCTGGAAGTACTAGGTGCTGCATGGTACGTGACATTGCTAATGTCTCAAAGGCTGAATCACAACAAGTCCAGGAGACACACAAGATGAAACATCAGGAATGGGCATGGACACGTCTCAAGACTGATTTTACAAAGGTTTTATGAACAGATGAGATGAGAGTGACTCTTGATAGAAGAGGTGGTTGGACCCATGGATGGACACCTTCTGTTAGCACCAGCAGGGTGGTGATGATGTCGGCTGCGATTATCACTGATAAATTTGTAGCGCCTTTCCAACTTGCACATGGTGTAAAAATGAACTATGAGACCTACTGCCAGTTTCTGGAAGATACCTTCTTAAAACACTGCTACAAGAAGAAGTCAGCAGCTTTCAAAAAGGTTATGATATTCATGCAGGGCAGTGCCCCCTCCCCGTGATATTCATGCAGGGCAGTGCCCCCTCCCCGTGATATTCGTGCAGGGCAGTGCCCCCTCCCCGTGATATTCGTGCAGGGCAGTGCCCCCTCCCCGTGATATTCGTGCAGGGCAGTGCCCCCTCCCCGTGATATTTGTGCAGGGCAGTGCCCCCTCCCCGTGATATTTGTGCAGGGCAGTGCCCCCTCCCCGTGATATTCGTGCAGGGCAGTGCCCCCTCCCCGTGATATTCGTGCAGGGCAATACCCCTTCCCCATGCGTCAAAGTATTCCAGAGATTGGCCAAGAAAGGCTTGAAAGGTAATGTAATTATCACCTGTCCCCCTTCATCGCCTGATTCAGGCCTCAATGAGAACTACTGGGCCTTACCAAAGTATGAGATTTACCAAGGTAGCAAACAGTACACTTCTCAGAGCGGTCCTATCTATCAGGTAATATAAAATGTGATCAAATCAAAAACGTGACTGGTTCAGTGGACAACAGGCACATGATAGTCATTGAAAATAAATATTAAACTTGGTAATGTGGATTATATAGAATGAGTTGACTCCTTATATAGCCTGAATATCTACAACAGTTTTTATTTTTTCTCTTGATGATAACAGAAAAATCCATGTTGTTTCTGATTACCTAATAATTTTGCACACTGATAATCAAATGTTTTTTATTTTTGTTTGTGACAGACTAATGTAACTTTCTCAAAAAATTGCTTGGAGTGAAAAGAAAACTTCATTTTTATAAGTCTGCCCAACTTTGGCTAAAAATGATCTCCATGAATAGTACATGCCTAATAATTTTGCACAGATTGTACATTGTTGGTTGGGAATTATAGGAGTCAGCAAACCATTCTTGTGTGATATTTTTTTTTCTGTGGAAAAAATAAGAATTATTCAATGTAAATTCCTTCTCCGGGAAACATTTCTCTGTGTTTAATAAATCAGCTTTTTAATTAATGTTGGTTAGACTGGAAATCATTTAAAGTGTTTTTCTGTGGTTATCGTGCATTTCTGTTGTTGCTTTCCTAGGTTGTCCACACCTACACTGGCCATGGGGCGGATGTGCATCTTCTGCAGCCTTTTGGGGATCACATCATTTCTGTGGACCGGAACAATGTTGTCATTGTCTGGGATGTTCAGTCTGAAGGTTTGTTTGCCTTGCCAGGTTTAATGTTACAGCCCTCTGCTTTTCATTTTTGCTCTTATTCAAAGCAAAGTTAATTTCTGAGAGGATCCGGCAGGATTTGTAATTTGGGATTAAGGGCCTACCGGTGGCGTCACTCTACTAACCCTGGTATTTCAACCGACAAGCTTCTGGTCATTCACATAGTGTTTCGACTCACTCAGCTCATCAGGGCAAAAGAAAATTTCTGAATTCGCATTTATAAGCCTGTCAACTTTGGCTAAACGTTATCTTCAGGATTCTTCCCACAGTCCAGAATCATGTGGTTAGGTGTCCTGATTTCTCTATATTGTGTATACTGTGTGCTGCATGGGGCCGGTCTGGAGGGGCTGGCTATAAAGGTGTCCTCACCCCTGTTTATAAGACAGCAGAACAGATTCTCCTGATTCCATGTATGCTGTGCCCTCCCAGATGAATACCTGCAGATGGCACATGACAAAGCATCCTTTGAAATTTCTGCCGTCATGCATCCAAGCACCTACCTGAACAAAATCCTGCTTGGAAGCTGTCAAGGGAGTCTTCAGCTGTGGAATGTCAAGTCAAAGTAAGGCCTGCGCCTCAAACGTGGTGAATTCCGTTTACCGCCAGTTCCCTCTGCCAGACTAGTCTCGAGTTTTATTTGTTATATGCAACAACATACTCTGTGCATGTGTGCAGTGAAATGCTTTTTTGCAGCCTGCTTCCCGGAAGGAAATATGTAAACAAAAAAGAATAATATAAAAAGATAAATATAAATAAATGCATTAAATAGCACTGATTCTTGAAACTTTGGCAAAAACACATCCCACTAAGAAAAGTGCTCATTCTGTTGGAAATTAATAACATTTTCAAGGTTATAATTAGGGGGTCCTTTGCACATATGTAAGGTTCTTTTATCGGCTTATTTTTTATCTTTATTAATTTAATGATTATATGCTGGCCCATTGCCTACAAAATCATTTGGCCTCAGATAGGGGATAATCATTTCAACTTGATTTAAAAAAACAAAAAGTAATAATTGAATTGAGTAATATCTTTACCACATGAAAGAGTACATTGTAATATGTATTAAAAACTACAAACAGTGAGTTTTGAACAATATTTACTGTTACTTTGTGGTTGCTCAAAATGTGTCCCACATATTCGTCACCAGTGTCAGATATTTATAAAAAGCAATAAAATTTAAAAGATTTTTTATTTTCAGAATTAAAACCTGTTTTATCCAAATTCCCAAGAATCAGTAATAGAAATAAAATAAATGCAATAAAGTAATAAAGTAGATGTAAAAAATGATTATGAGTGACTGCACTTTTTGTATTCACCTCAGACAGTTTATGTCAGCATGGTGTAAGATGAGAAGGGATGCATAAGTGCGTAAGTGGGGCTTGGCTGTTAGGGCTCCTTGTTTAGTATACGAACAGCTTGAGGGAGGAGACTTGTTCTAAGTCTCTCGGTGTAGACCTTCAGGCTACAGTAGTGTCTCCTTGACTGTAGTGGTGGGGAAAGGCTGCTGTTAGGTTTGAGTGCCGACTTTGTTTCTGGATGCCAACTTGTGTATCCGCCGTAGCCCTTGGCCGTGATGAGTAATGGCTCGGTGACGGCGAAGGCACCTATGACAAGATGCTGCTTGGTGTCAGCTGAGGTTCGCGGGGGACGCCTGGGGCGATGGGACTGAGCAAAGCTTATTTCAGGTTTCCATTAAAGATGGAAACTCCTTGAGCTCAAATCAGACCTACTTGCTACGTGTAGTGCCTCTAATTTCTTTAATGACATGTGCTTACGAAATGTGATGATCCTGGTGAGGCCTGGTAATCCACCGAATGTGGGGCAAGCTGTGGGTGTGATTACACAGGCGTGAGTGATGTCATCTTAGCTGAAAAGTAATTTGCTTGAGGTCAGCATTATTATTATCATTATTATCTTTTTTAACCATGTCGTAAGAAGGCGATGCACATGCTTGATGGGTGTAAGGCCTGACAGTCCGACCACAGGCTGTAAATACAAAGTCTGCAGTACAAACTGTTTTTCAGAATTTATTTCTAGCTGCTTCTCGTGTTCTACATCAGTAGGTGTTATGGGAGGGAGATGACTGACGTCGCTGGTTAATCCTCACCGCTTTATGTCTTAAGGTCGGGGGTCTCCATCTTTTCCCTTTAATCATCCATCCCATCCATGGAGGCTGAGGGGAACAGCACTAGTGGGGCGCCATTTTAATATAGCACAGTGACATTTTAAGGCTACATCTTTGCTGCTTATTGACCCTGCTAAATTTATGATTGATAGGTGGGAATTTCCTTAGCAGCAAGGATATACAGATAGGAAGATCAAATATAATGAATACGTACGAGAATGTACATAGTACAAACAGCAAAAGCAGGGCAACATGCGTGCGCAGAGAGTGTTAAAAGCCCTCTTGGGCGTGGGGGTGGGGTCCTTGTGTTTCTTTGGGGTTCCTCTGGTGTCATTTTGCATCTGAAAATGGGCCATGAGTCGCGGGACACAGGGACACGCTATTTCACCTTTAAACTAGGCATGTCCCATCTGGGGTATCCCATTGCCCACTGCCTCCAGGGATAGGCTCCAGGCAGCCCTGTCCTGTATCAGCTATGGGTGGGTGGACACACTGACTGGCACACACTGACTGGCACACACTGACTGGCACACACTGACTGGCACACACTGACTGGCACACACTGACTGGCACACACTGACTGGCACACACTGACTGGCACACACTGACTGGCACTCACTGACTGGCACTCACTGACTGGCACTCACTGACTGGCACTCACTGACTGGCACTCACTGACTGGCACTCACTGACTGGCACTCACTGACTGGCACTCACTGACTGGCACTCACTGACTGGCACTCACTGACTGGCACACACTGACTGGCACTCACTGACTGGCACACACTGACTGGCACACACTGACTGGCACTCACTGACTGGCACTCACTGACTGGCACTCACTGACTGGCACTCACTGACTGGCACTCACTGACTGGCACTCACTGACTGGCACTCACTGACTGGCACTCACTGACTGGCACTCACTGACTGGCACTCACTGACTGGCACTCACTGACTGGTTGCTCTTTGCTTAAACTTCATGCCACAGCAGAGTTTTGTACTAATCACTGTACTCGTACTTGGAGCCTCTGACCTCTGTGTCTCCTTTTCCAGCAAACTCCTATACACCTTCACAGGATGGGGCTCTGAAGTAACAGTGCTACAGCAGGTGCGTTACATGTTGCACGGTGTTTGTCCGTCATGCGCACCGTGAGGCAAAGGGGTCCTGTTGATGTGAGCAGCTTTAAGGGGGGACGAGGGGGGGCGATGAACGTTTCCATTGCAGATGGCCAGCACAGAATGCCACAGGTGGTCAGGCTATGCAAGATTATGAAAAGCTCAGAAAATCCCCCTCTCAGTTCGGCAGGATTATTTGTTTTGTATATTTCAAAAATGTTTACTTTGTTTTAATGTATGAATGAGTAATGGAGTAAGAGAAATGTCAGAATAGAGAGTGAATGTCAGTTTATGTTATGTAGTACTGTTGCTTAGCGTGCATTAGTGTAGAATTCCTCACAGTTCATCTGGGTCGTGTTGTTCTTCCAGGCACCTGCTGTGGACGTCGTGGGCGTTGGGATGGCGTCCGGTCTCATCGTGATGCACAACATCAAGTACGATGAGTCACTCATGAATTTCCAGCAAGATTGGGGCCCCATCACAGCGCTGTCATTTCGCACAGGTGACTTAACGTCTCAGTACCTACATGAAATACTCTTACTCCTGTCTCACAGGTCAAATAAGTCTTCTATTTGCTAAACATGAAACTTCCTCTCCCTTGGCTTTGTCTGGGGACCCATCTTAACAAGACTATTAAGTTCTGGAGGAAATTCTAAATGTTTCCCAAAACTTCTCCTCAAGATGGTCACCCAGTAATGGCTGCGGGGAGCCCTATTGGCCACATTGGGCTGTGGGACCTGGAAGACAAGAAGCTGATTGGTCAGATGCGAGATGCTCACAGTACAGCCATTGCGGGCTTGACGTTTGTCCACGCAGAGCCTCTTCTCATCAGCAACGGGGCGGACAATGCCATTCGGGTCAGTGTCTTATTTGTCCTGTTGCCCTGCAATAGTGCTATGAATTAATTGAATCGGGATAAACCAGAGAGTGTGATATTGCAGAGGTCTGAGTGTCTCTCCCATGCGAAACAGGTGTGGATATTCGATACCCCTGGTGGAGGTGGGCGTCTCCTTCGCTGCCGAACTGGACACAGTGCCCCGCCCACGAAGATCATGCATTATGGTCAGAATGGACAGCAGATTCTCAGTGCCGGTCAGTAAAGATGGAGTCTGTCTGCATCACGCCTGTTGTGGGTGGATGGTCAGGAAATGCTCATTTGCTTGCCTGTTTTATGTGGGGAAATGTTGCCATGCAAGCATCCAGAGATTGTCTTCTTTTCTCTGTTCTTTGTTTATAGCTCAATCATGTGTTTCTTTGTGGCGGTGAGATTTAAGATTTTAATCGAAGCTTAATATTTAGTTAGGACGTCTCTTAGCTGCAAGCATGTTAAGAACTCAGTGTGTGCAATAGACAATTAATTTCTTAAATGTTGAGATGATTTCAAGTTAACATTATTAATTATCTGATTTATATGGGTGAGTTGAAAAGCTGACCATTTTTTTTTAAACCCGGTATCTAAATTCTCTGGGATGAAATTCTTCATTAATTCTGTATTAGTCATGGGTCTGATCGATCACGGTAAACCAAATAAAGTTTTAATTTCTTTCCCAATTTTTAGGGTATTTAGGGTTCACTCATTTTGGTTCCTTTTGGGTAGATACCTAGAATGGGTATTACTGCCAGAGGCCAGTAGTACCACATAGTTTAAAAAAAAATCATGGCAACCTGAATCACTGTATCAAATTACCGCGGTCTTCTCACATACCACCAGGGGGCGCTCCGAGTGCCACTGGATGTACGCATACCACAGTTTGAGAACCGCTGCTGTAGTATATGAGCCTCATCTGGTTTTTCCAGACTTCCTAAAGCCTCTGTTTCTCATGCTGGTTGCTTCTCCTAGGTCAGGATGGCACGCTACAGTCCTTCTCTTGTGTGCACGAGAGGTTCAATAAGAATCTGGGACATGGTAAGGTTCCTGTGAGCATCGTCCATATCCGAGTACTTCCTCTGTGGTATGTCAGCCAAGCCCCCGCCAAAGTGGCTCTGGGAGGGGTGACTCCAAAGCAGTTTGTTTGAATTTCAGTGAATTGTTTTTCTTGGAAAGGCTAAAAACTCGCTATTGAAGTGCAGTGGACGTGAGTCATTTATGTCTGGAATTTCCGAATTCGTTACAGTCATTTGATGCTTCATTATTGTGCCACAATAAGGTTCCATCAACAAGAAGAAATCCAAGAGGAAGGGGCTGAAGCTCGACACTATGAAGCTGCCCGCCATCACGACTTTTGCTGCAGGTACGAATTAGTGAAATTCTGTTGCAGGATAGTCTAAACTTGAAGGAAACCACTAAATAGTCATCATTACAGTCAGTGAGATATTTGCCCTCTTTCTCTTGGTGTTCTCTGGCTAGGCAAATTTTGCTGGATGATAAGTTGTCCTAGGAATTATTGAGATAAACAATAGTTTTGTCGTTGTGAGACCATTTTCAACTGATGTAATGATAATGACATATTAGTGCAAGTACACCCTTTCAACGATCAATAAACTTCAATTTCTAAAGAACATTTAACACTGGGACTGGAAGACATTTTTAATATCCAAAATAAATAAACAAAACAACCAAAAACAATTAATAAATGGATTATGAAGTCTCTGTAAACAAAATCGGCCTTAAAATATTAAACATTATGTTGTATAAACCAATGCCATTTTTCGCAGACCGGAAATGAGCGAGCCGCATTTCCATGAACGCAGAAGCTGACGTGCAAAGAGCCCACTGACACGAGGGTTCACGCCTCATTACTAGTGATGTGTCGTTCATGAGCGAGACGGCTCTTTGAGCCGACTTTTTAGTGAACAATGGGAGCCGGCTCCTGTTCAAGAGCCGTTTTTTATTAATGTTTATAGAATTGTCAGGGTTTTTGAGCTGCCTAAACATTAAGGACGACAGTGGCTGGAACACGTCTTCCGAAAAAGCCCGGCCACGAGACGGCGTCTTATTTTTAACAAGCTCAAATCAGGTCACGCTAATCAGGCTCAGGTTAAACTAAGAGAGGGGCGGGTTTTTTAAAATGAGCCGTTTAGGAGCCAAATGAGCCGGTTTGCTAAAAAGAGCCGATATTCCCATTTGGTAGAGAGAGACGAGGAAAACAAACAAGCATGCAAATGAAAATTATCGCGGCCGGAAAGATTATCGACCTCATTTTAATTATCGTGCAATTAATTGATTTATCGTTTATCTGGCTGCATTGTACATGCAATAAGTTGTTTTTCTTAAAAACTAGGCTTATGAAGTGTTTATGTAGCCTTAAACATTACTGTGACACACAGGAGTATTAAGGGAATGCACTGTTGGTTATGCATGGCTGTCTGAATTCATTGTGAATGTACAGTTCCCTGGTATGGTTCGGGAACTACGATGCCGTTTCCTTGGCTATAATTTGGGTCCGGTTGTTTGCTTGCAGAGACTGCCCGTCAGAGTGACTGGGATGGGATTATAGCCTGTCACCGTGGTTACCTCATCGCCACCACCTGGAACTACCAGAAGACCTCTATGGGAACTCACAAACTGGAGCATGAACGTTTTGACAAGAATCGCGCCCTCAACGTCCAGGCCACGGTGAGCTTGCCCCAGGAGTGGAGTCGTGTGCTTGCACACCATGAGCGGGCTCATGGGATATAAACCATATGGTTTGCATCACTGCTCTTTTGTAAACAGCACGTATTATGACCTGTGTGCCTTACAGGTGGTGGACGTTACATCCTGTGGTAACTTTGCAGTGGTGGGGCTCTCCTCCGGACATATCGATGTGTACAACATGCAGTCAGGCATCCACAGAGGTCACTATGGCGACAGCAAAGGTAAACGCTGGGGCAGCCTGGCAACTTCTACCCAGTGTGTCAGCGAAGGTTGCTTATCAAAGCATTTTGTTGTGTTTAGTCCATCCATCTGGCGAATACATGGTAGCATCCCTGTTTTGTAATGCCCATGGACCCTGTGGATGTGATACTGGGTGTAATTCGGGTGAATGGTTTCCCTCATTAAGTAATTTCTTTGAAGCTGCTTCGCTGCTGACGTTAGACATGGTGTTTGGAGCCCTAGTGACGATCGTTTTTGTAATACTATCCCTCAATCCACCACCCCCCCAGCACATGAGGGACCAGTGCGCGGCGTCGTGGTCGATGGACTCAACCAGCTGACCGTGAGCGCTGGAGCAGACAGGCTGGTGAAGTTCTGGAAGTTCAAATCAAAGGAGCTGATTCACACTGTCACCCTGGGTGCCTCTCCTTCCAGAACCCTGTTACACAGGCACAGGTGGGGTGGAAGCCTTGTTGCATGGCAGATCTGACCCAGGAGTGGAGCCTTTTTGCTTAGCTGAACTTGGATAGGAAGTTGAGAAGCGGGCGGGATGATGACATGATGTTTATGATGGCAGAAACTGTAGGAGCAGTCTAGACGATCCTCACACTGCGTTCTTCCCCTGTCCTTGATTTTTCCACCTGTGTCTTGTACATCCGCAACAGTGAAATGCTAGCCATCTCTCTTGATGACTTCACTCTCAACGTCATGGATCTGGAGACGAGGAGGATCGTTCGCAAGTTTCCTGGTCACCGTGGACAGATCAACGATATGGTGAGGTTAACTCGTGTGCGGAGTCACTATCCCCAAGGGCCCCGGGTTTCCCCTGGCCAATCACAGGTGTCCTCCTCTTGTTTCTGCTAGACCTTCAGCGCAGACGGTCGCTGGTTGGTGACCGCCGCTATGGACTGCACCATCAGGACATGGGACCTACCCACAGGAGCGTAAGTTCAAATGCCACGGCCCTCTGAGCTGGCGGCCAGGGAACTCCTCCACGTCAGATCCGGCTCATTGTTACCAGCAAGCTACTTGAGAAAGGAAATGGGCGAGATGCGATAATGTGCAGCGTAAGCTGATAAGAACACCGCGAGGGGCCATTCTCGGCCGAAGGCCACCTCAGATTTAAAGATGACCTTTCTCAAAGGGGGGGGAAAAACATGAAAGGCTACATTTCTCGGACAGTTTGGCTGGGTCTGGTAAATGTACAGTGGAATGGACTTTTTTCGAAAGTGCGTCTCTTTGACCCGGAATTCTCCCCCACCATCTCTCTCGATGGTAATGGTTTCTCTGCCCCCCCCAATCAGTCTGCTTTTGATCTCCTCCTTTCAGCATGATGGACTGTTTTCTGGTAGATGCCGCTGTGGTCAGCCTCAGCATGTCTCCCACAGGGGATTTCCTGGCCTCTGCACACGTGGACAGTCTAGGAATATACTTATGGTAAGAGCAATCCGGAAAATTCCCCAATGCAGATGGGAAAAAAAATGAGGGTGCGCTCATATCCAAGGCCAGGCTTCTGCTCAGGCTAACCTGAGCTATAGATCAGGGCCTTGAGTTGTAGGTGGCGCCAGATATTTTTTCTGACTGTTACTGTAGCATTTTATGCTGTAGGGATGGCTCTAACCATACCTTTTGTCCATGGACCCCCTTCCCCCTTAAATTCAGCCCTGTGTGCAGTCATTTTGTTGGTATCTTCTAAAGACCATGAATAGAGTGCAATTTGGTCTTTTCAAAAAGGCATTTATTAGTTTTGGAAGAAAAAATAGCGTTACAATTTCGTATGAATTTTCCTTGTCATGGCATTTAAATGGATATGCACTTTAATAACGGATATGGGTGCATTGCAATTGTCAGTCAATATATTTAATTTTATTCAGTACTGTGTATTTTATTCATAATGTTCAATTTTATGGTCAGAAAACGGAAATTTTTACAGATGGTAAAACTATGCAGAATTGGCGTTAAGGTTTAGATCCACTCTATTCCCAAAGTGTCATGGTCTAGTGAATTAAGATGAACGCTGACATTGTATCCGCTGCAGGTCTAACAAGACACTGTACGGCATAGTCTCCCTACGCCCGCTGCCCTCAGACTTTGAGCCCTCAGTGGTTGTGCTTCCTGGAACCTGCCCTGTTCAAGGTGTGTGAATAAAAAATGTATCTTTTAACTGGTGCGCTGATGTCTAACCTTTGTCTAGGAGCAGACCTGAATTCGATAGTAAGCAGCTTGGAGCGATTTACCATTGGCCTTTTTGGAAAGAGACCCCTTACTGGCATTTTTGGCTTAAGACTGACAGATTTTTCAGACTTATTTTGATTGTATACTGTGCATGTATGACATGTAAATTGGAGTGCTTTTAAAGATGTGTAGGACCTGGCTCAGAAGTGCCGGATTCTGACTTTCTTCCCTTCCCCAGACGATGTCAGTGATGAAGATATAGACACAAGCAGCAACACGATGATCGACTATGTCTCGAAGGAGCAGCTTGATGAACAGTTGGTGACTCTGTCTCTTCTGCCGGATTCCAGATGGAAGAACCTGTTGAATCTCGATATTATTAAGGTGCGCTTGGGGTTTATTAGGATGGATACCTGTGGTTATGCATCCTGTCTCTTCTTGGGGTTCTCACTTGTGAAAATACTGACATCTAGTGGCCAGACAAGTTTTCTCAAGATTTTTAAAGAGCTCAGATCTAGACTAGAATTGTTTGGTATGTACATTGTCCATCGTCTCGCACCTTATTTTGGGCAGGTTTTATATATTTGAATATGACAGGTTTTGTGCTGAGGGCATGCTCTCACAGGGACATAGGGACTGGGGGGCTGTGTACTCACCAATATTTAATTCCGATTCATTCATTTCCCCTAAGAAATAGGCTTTTGTATTTAAATTATGTCCCTCCTAATATCAAACATCATTGTGTTCTCATAGTGTGAAATCTGGTTGAACATCAATTTTACTTGACCTAACCTGACCATTGAAATCATATCCCATTTATTAAATATTAAATATCTTATTCAGACAAGCACACTCTGAATAACTGTACATACAACACTAGAGGGACTTGTGTGTTTCATGACACCCCCCCCCCCACACACAGAAACGTAACAAACCCAAGGAGCCGCCCAAGGTGCCCAAAGCCGCTCCCTTCTTCATTCCCACCATCCCAGGGCTCATGCCCCAGTTCGCTGCCCTGGAGGACCCCAGTGCCAAAGAACAGGTGAGGAACCGCTGGAGAGATGGCATCATCTACCTTATCAAAACGCAAGATATGTGGCAGAGCGTATTAGGGTTGATTGCTTGTGCCTGTCATCAGAAGGTTGCTTGTTCAAATCAGAGTTATTTCACTGTTGGGCCCTTGAGCAAGATGCTTAACTGCCAAGATGTTTGACTCAAGTATATCTCTGAATAAAAGTGTCTGTTAAATTATAGTTATACATAAACGTAAAGTAAGCAGGTGTGCACACATGAGACTTATAAAATGCTTTGTATTCCTTTCTTTGAAGTCAAAAGTTGTGAATTTTGGAGTTCTGGCCCAGAAGTCAAATTTCTTCCTCCAACTCGAAGATGCCTGGGTCACCAACAACTGTAAGTTGAAACTGGAGTTTAATTCATAGTGGTGTTGTGCGTACCGTTTACCAAAGAAGCAGAGATGGTGAGTCACCAACAGCAAATGTTATGCAGATGTATTTGGCCGAAAGCAGGCCGATTCAGTAGCACCTTAAGGTAAATATTTGCCCCAAGTGCTAACTGGGGGCTGATTTCCCATTCGCATGTAAGCTAATATTTATGCCAGAAGGCTTAACACTGTGTGCTCCTTTAGCGCCGCTCTTTTGGAGGATTAGTCATGGTGTAGGCATGGGGGGTGCCCTTGTGCACAGGCCTCTGATTCTGACTGTTATGCTCCCCCCATATTCAGATACCACCCCCCTGCAGCTTCTCAAAGATTTGGGGCCCTCAGCCGTCGATACGGAGCTGCGAGCCCTGGCTCCGGATATGAACGGGGCCCTGGAGCAGATGCAGGCCTTCCTGAGGATGATTGGCACCATGCTGGACTCAAAGAGGGACTTTGACCTCGCGCAGGCCTACTTAGCCCTCTTCCTCAAGGTACATCAGGCCTCCGGCACAGTACATGGGCCCATATAGCATTGTCAGGAGATCCGGAGCAAAGGCCACATGTCTGGATAGGCTAAGCTGTTTGTGCTGTTGACATTAATAGTGGCCAAGAAGATCGTTCTTGTTCAATGGGAAGGCGGCAAAAAATCTCCGCATCTCATTAGCTCAACCTAATCACAGCCCACTCATTATTAAAAACCTTGCTGCTACCCTGAAAGGCTAGAGCAGTTCCTATCTAGATATGTGCTCTCCTTTCTTATGGTATTTAGAAGTTGACTCCTCTTAAGACAATTTTCACAGTTATATGTGACCAAAAGCTAACCAGAAAGAATAACAGTAGATATCAGTGTGTATCATTATTGCTTTCTGATCTATGATGTCCTGTCCTGCCATCTCCTGTCCCTTCAGTCCTGTCTTCACTTTCCTACCCTTTCCTGTCCCTTCAGTTTCCTCCTGTCTGCACACTCCTTTTTTGTACACCTTGTCACCTGTCACTTGCATTAACAGGTATTATATTTCTAGTATATGTTGCCACTGCTGTTGCTATTGTTATTCATTAGAAATATATATATGTTAGAGTAATGGAAGTAAATAGAGGACATAAAACATGGCATCTCTATTATGTTGTTTGCGTCATTAAACTACCTGGAGGTGAAAATGCTTACTCAAAGCTTCTGGAATGTACAAATACAATATCAAGTAGAGGGATCTCAAAGTCAAGAATGAGGTTATTAAAAATAAAGGGGGGGGGGAGATTTAATCCTGTAATTATTTTGCATACCCCTTTGTTGAACAAAGCTCAAAGATTGCCCTTCCCAGGCGCTCTCTTTTTGGAACATCCCCCTGTTACAGGGCAGTGGAACAGGCTGCATCTGATTGGCTGCATGGGTAGGTGGTGGGTGTGACACGTTCTGTTTCTGTCAAACATTGTAGGGGATAGTGTGTCGGGGAACTCGGCGAGTTTCATGGGGATTTCTCGCTGGTCGCAGGTAACCTGTCATCCAGATGACTTGTCTAACGATACTACTTCTGCCACAGCTGCACCTCCGGCTCGTCTCACAGGAATCGGCGCTGATGGACGAGGCGCTGAAGGTCTTGCAGAGATTGGAGGGAACGTGGATGGATATGCAGACGCTCTTCAACCAGAGCCTCTGCTTGCTGGCCTTCACCAAGAGCGCACTGCTGTGACACAGTCCCCTGTTCAGCCTCTCTGTGGTTTTGTGTTTTTTATTGTATCTGGAATAGTTTTTTTAAAATGATGCTTCATGTGAAGAGTGACCCGGAGATGAACATTTTAAATTTCCCGAAGGAGTTTGACCAAAGTTCATATGATGCCACCTGGATACAGATTAAACCTTTGGACTTTGTCATTGAGATTGCTTGCATTGGTGTCGTCTTTGAGGCAGTGTCGTCAAATGATTCTGTAACAAATTGCTCAGCTGAATGTTCTTTAGGTTCCTTTTGCTCAGTGGCACACGAAAGTACCGCAGCCTGTTAACAGAAACAAAGTGGCTGAATGTATACAGAATCGGCTCAGCAGGTCTGGTTTCAAGTATTAGAACACCTAAGACGCCTGACCTCAGTGACTTTGAACGTGGTGTAATTGTTGGTGCCAGACATCTGTTACTGGAAGAGGTCAGAGGAGAATGGCCAAACTCGTTAAAGTTAACAGGAAGGCCGCTAGTGCAAAAATAACAGCACAGTACACCAACGGTGTACAGAAAAACTGTTCAGCACCCACAGCAAGACATTGTACGGCTGCATCACTTTTCAATGATTCAACTTTGTCATCCAGACACTATATATCAAATTAGTAGTCAAAAAGACCCTAAATGAGGGAAACATGAGATATTTTCAGACCAGTATTGTTTGCTTATACCTATGATTAACACCTAAGTACCGCTAAAATTGTATCAGAGGGTGTTTAGTTACAAAATGAAATGAATGTGTGCCTTCATTGGACCGAGCAGAGATCCTCGCCAAGTTTTAAGCAGAAGTGGTGGGATATTAAGACAAACTATCTACCTCATGGCAAGCAGTGCTTCATGCTCTGGCTGCCATAGAAAAACAAGCACCAAGCAGGGGCATGTTTAATGTCCCCCCCCACACCTCTGCCCCTATACTTCAGAAACTAAATACATAGTTAGTAAGCAGAGCCAGTAGATTGTAGCTAGTTAGCAGAACATGTTGCTTCAGCATCTCCTAAATGAATTTATTTCATAATTATTGTAGTGACTGTTGTGGCCAACAGGGGGCTCCAAACCACCGGGGCCTTACACAAACGTATGGTTTGAATGGTGGTAAATACTGCTGCTGCCCATCATACATTTATTATATTATGTTATATATTATTATTTTTGGATGGGTAATGAATGATGTTATATATTATAAATTTTTTTTATAGGTAATGAATACCTATACAAAATAAGTACGTTAACATAGGCCTCTGAAACTGGATGTGTTGCTATATGCTTCTTAGACGTGATTATAGCACAAGAACTCTAAAACTGACCAACAGTGACGCCTGCATATAGACGTGTTGGTCACAACGTGAATGTTCTAAAATAATAACCTTGCTTTGAGGGTGAATATTCAGGTTAAAATTTACTGCAGGCCTGTCTAGATACATTGGCTGTGTGCCATCAAACCCTTTCACATCTGAGTCTGCAAGCCTTTCTAACAATTATATTTTACTTGAATTCACGAACATGCCTTGTTTTTCTGCAGTTAAATATAACACACGGTACACTGACTTCCGTTTTTCTTTTAACAAATGGAAACGAACCGTGACCTGGTTTTTTTACTAGATACACATTGAGAATTAACAGGCCAGAAAGTGCGGGAAAGGTGTTAGTTTTCAAAATTCACTGTACATGTGTATACTTTAATGGATCATTCATTTATAGATTTGTAAAATTATTATTATTATTTTGAAAAGTTAAGCCACTTTCATAAAAGAACTACATCAAAAACGAGAACGCGAAGGGAGATGCGAGGGGGTCCAGCTTAAGATGTTAAGTTCTTATGATGATGTTATGTGTGTGACCTGTTTGCTCATGCTACACGATCAAATCTAGTTTCAGAAAGCTAAGATGTCTAAAACCCATACTGCGTAAATGTATGTTAACCACCTAGGGCTATAATGCAGTGTAACATCTTGTTCATTCTGCAACCACTGTCTGGCCGTCGCCATGTAAATCACGTTATCAATAATAAAATTAATCGAATAAATTAAAGATATCCGATATACTCATATGTTGATCATATACATATTGTAATACCTTTACAACTGATCACTTTGGTCTGGTAGTTAGCTTCCGGTCATGATTGCGTAATTTATTTTTATAATAGCAATATGACGTGATGATTATATTCATGTTTGTTGTATTGTTTCATGTGGTTACATGGGAAGCTTTAAGACCCGGTGGAAGCCTGGCTGTAACGCAGGCTTTAGCTCCTCACAATGTTGGCTCCTGTGCTCCTCTGGCCGCTGTATGGTGCTGCTACAGTAGCAATGGGAAGATAAGCAGCATCACAAAGTACCTTTTCAGTGCACTTTTCCTGCCTTCATTCTCCTTGCTGCATAAACGGCGTTTCCTCCACGCGGTGACAATTCTACTTATTTGCCGGCTTCTTTTTGGACGAGATTTGCATTTCGCCGGCCGCGTCTGAATCTGAGGTAGCTGTTCTCTGCATCGCAAGTGTGTGAAACCGCGGATCGGCGCTGCAAATACGGCTCCGTGTATCTGATCGAAGAGCTGGGGATGCTGAAAGTCACCATGCCCTCCTCCAGTTCAGGGGCGGCTTCAGAATACTGGATAGATGGCTCAAAAAAGGAGACGCTTGCAGATTACTACGAGCTGCAGTCCGAATTGGGACGGTAAGCGCTAGTTATTATACAATGCTTTATACACGTCTCTTCCAAAAACAGTACGAATAGGACGCCTTTTACTTTGGAACAGGGTAACAGTCGTCTGAGGCATTTCCTTTGGTTCTATTGATGCATAATGTTACGGATTACTTTATCTTGGAACAGGAATGTCATAATGTTATATCGCTTTAAGCAGTTTTGCGCATTATTATGTCCGACACGTTTGGTTACTGCAAGATGCATTTGCTGAGTTAATCACTTTTGATGTAATGTTGTAGATGCGAAGCGCGAGCCGTTGGCGCGCGCCGTCGGTCGTCCTCTCGCACGCGCGCCCTCTCCCAGGCTCGCGCTCTCATACTGATTCAAATGTCACACCTTGCGCTTGCAGAGTGTCTCACCACAGCTTCCTGCAAGTGTTTGCTGCAGTTTGCTCCGGCGCCTGCAAATGGTTTTCTCAGCTGATGGGGCGCATGGGAATGTGAAACGCAGGAGAGAAAGAAAGTACACAAGAAAACAAGAGACTCCCACGTTTACTCTTACTGCTGTAAACATTACATGACTTTTTCCTTTAGAGTCTATGAACTGTCAGTGAGATACAAAGAAGAATGATTGAGTATTAAATAAGGACAGGCACATAACATTAGAGCATATACTGCTGATCTTTGTGATCTTTGCAGCTTCAAAACAAACATTAATTGACATTTAAAGTGTCATGTTGTGCTGGGATATGAAATTAGGGATCACAATTGATGAACATGATATGCCTTGTCCAGTACAATGACAAAGCTGTATCCAGGAGCATTTGTGGTTTTGTGTGTTTTATTTAAGAATCTTAAGGATCCTGGATTCTCATTTTATGTACTTTATTATTTTAGAGCAATCGCATTAGTTCACCCTTTATTGTCTTAATAGCTGTAATAGTAAGTATCTGTCAAACCTGGGCTCTTAACCCTATTCTGAAAGTCAGATTATTTATTTAGGCCCTGTGAGCTGTTTGTTCAGTAAAGGTTTATCCACTATGACCTCCCCTGGGGTTCATGCTCGGAGATTTGATCGGTAGTTACTGCAGCTTGGGGAACTGCAGACCTGAGCTTAGAAAGCTAATTATGTCGTGCAAATTGTGGTTGTTGTGGATCTGAGCTCCTGGGGTGTGTTTACTTCTAGGTCATGTGAGAATAATAAAGTCTGTGCCTTTTGTTTGCACTCATTTTTAAATGGCATACATAGCAAATCATGGTAGCACTGCACACAGTCGCCTGCACCTGAGATAAATTAATGGTCTTGGTGCAAACCCATGAACCAGTCCAAGGCAAGCACAGCTGATAATGCAGAAACTGAAGTGCACTATTTCTCTGTATTTTCTGTAATGGTTTCTGTTAATCTTTAGTACTACAGCTTTGGTCATTAATTTTAGAGACAAGTCCTGTATTACCGTTCAGAAGTGTCATATTTTTAACTGAAATGTCTTGTGTTCATTCCTGTCTTGGTTTTAGCCCTAAATGGGACCTGACCCTGTGTTCTTCCTTTCTTCTTCCCTTTGATGAGGTTAACGATTAATAACAGGGCAGTCTCTTTCAGTGTAAAGTAACACCTTCAGAAGCATCTCACTTTATCTCACAATCATGGGCACGTGGAGCCTGGTTTTCACAAAAAGATCATCTGCACAATATACTAAAATGTCACTTTGCAAAAGGCAGGGAAGTGACAGGTTGGTAGCCAGCAGGGGGTGTGCCTCGTGTTGGCACGGGTAAAAGTGTTGCCATTGTCCAGCCGTACTGCACCATTCCAAGCTGTACTGTGCCATAACAAGCCATATCGAGCTGTGATGAGCTGAACCAAGCTGTACTAAGCTGTATCAAGCCGCCTAGAGTTTTACCGAGATGTACCGAGAGAGCATTTTCAGTGGAGTGTTTGTGGTTTGGCAATCCACGTGCAGGGAAGCACTGTGCCGCGCACTGAGGCATTTCATTGCATTATCAGGATAACTGGGCCATGAGGCCAGGGTCACCCTGCACAGGACGTCGGGCTAACTGGGCCACAAAGCCAGGGTCACCCTGTATGAGACATCGGGCTAACAAGGCCACACGACTGGGGTCATCCTGCATGGGACGTTGGGCTACAAGGTCAGGGTCACCTGTATGGGATATTGGACTAACTGAACCACAAGGCCAAGGGTGCTCCGTATGGGATGTCTGCTAACTGGGCCATGAGGTCTGCGTCACCCTAAATGGGACATCGAGCTAACTAGGCCACAAGGCAGGGGTCATCCTATATCGGACGTTGGGCTACAAGGTCGGGGTTGCCCTGTATGCGACGTCAGGCTAATTGGGCTACAGGCCAGGGTCACCCTGCAGCGACGTGGAGCTACCTGGTCCACGAGGCCAGGGTCACCCTTTGGGGACGTTGAGCTAACTGGGTCACGAGGCCAGGGTCACCCTGTAGGGACGTTGGGCTAACGGGGTCACAAGGCCGAGGTTGCCCTGTATGGGAGAGCGGGCTAACTGGGCCACGATCCAAGGTTGCCCTGTATAGGACATCAGGCTAATTGGGCCATGAGGCTGGGGTCACCCTGTATGGGATATCGGACTAACTGGACCATGAGGCCAGGGTTTCCCTGTAGGGACGGCGGGCTAACTGGGCCACGATCCAAGGTTGCCCTGTATAGGACATCAGGCTAATTGGGCCATGAGGCTGGGGTCACCCTGTACGAGACATCAGACTAACTGGGTCACAAGGCCGAGGTCGCCCATACAGGATGTTGGGCAGACTGGGCCACGACATTGGGGTCACCCGTATGGGACATCAGCATATAATCTGTCAGCCGTCCATGCTTTTTATTAAGTATTTTCATTGAGTTGAAGTTGGTGACTTGCTAGACATCTGCTTGCAGTTGGAGAAACCAATCCATATTTTTAGAATGACTCTCTGAGCAGTTCCTGAATCTAGATCAGTTTGTTTGATGATTAAAAAGTAGCAGTGAGAAAATTTCATTAGTACAGCCCAGTCAGGACCAGATGTAGCTGCCTGAATCTGAGTGTATACGTAAACGGATTAATTCAAGACACAGTCAGCTGGCCCTGGACAGCATTGCTGTTTTGCTAGATGCTAGCCTGCTACAGCTTCGCGTGAAGCACATGTCCACCTTAGCGATGACAGAGATAGTTTGATAACATAATAAGAACTGCGGTGGCTATAGGAGTCGATCCGGCGTGGAGCAATCAGCCAGACAGCAGCTTTTCAGAATGATTGCCGTTAAAGGCTTTATTTTATATCCTAAACGTGGGTGTGTACTTACATAAGGCGATGAATAATAATTAGATGAATGACACTTTGAAGAGTAAGTTATGGGAAATCTGAGACCCTTGTCCAACAGAATCTCCAACAAAAAAGGAGCTCACCTTGGCTAAATGTCTCTGAGGGTATGCTCTGCTTGTGCTTTTGGCTCAGGTTTGGGTTGTGGAGCCTATCCTGTGCATAAACCACCTCATAGTGTGAACATGCGCAAAAAGAAGTAATAAAGTGCATGTTATACAAGAAATCATTCTATGCAGGCTGAATGAACAGCACATTTTTGTATATTAAGGGATTCAGTGGGTAAGCATTGGTGATATAATGCAACTGAAAATCCTTCTGTGGGGGCAGAAGGAGGGATGTTAAGCATGACCAGCACGCACATGATCATCAATACCCATTAATGGTGTGCATCCATTATGGTTAAATCTTGCTAATATTGCTGTGGTATCTTTAGGATCGCTATGATCTTTATTGTCTCAGTAGTGAAATATTCATTTGGGTTTTGAATATCTTCTACTGGGTGTCTGAACATTGCACAATATCAGCACAATGATTATGTGTGACCAGGGTCACAATCGGTGGAATATTAATGTGGAACAGAGTAGGGAATAATCAACAATTATGTTGATCTAATACAAAACGGGGAGAATCAGTGGGTTACTTAAGGACCATAAGAAAGGGAATCATGCAACGAGACAGGTCTTGTCATGGATACTGCTGGGGTCTGCTCATGTCAGTAACAGACAGTTCTTGTTTTTTCATTCATACCATACATACCATGTATGCCACACATACCACCCAGTCACTCCACCATGCTAACCGCCAGCCACAGTTAACAAATCAGATTTTCACAAATGGTTTGTGGTTTGGTCAGCATTCACATGCTCAGCCTATTCCTGTTAATAAGCACAATATGGCCTCTTCTGTCTAGCAGTGTTTGTGTTCAAAGGAAACACTGAAGCTTGTAATGTGCTTCTTAACATCTTAAGGTCTGTTGTACTTTGCAGATATTTCTATCTTTGCATATCAGTCACTTTTCTTTTACCTAACACTGCATATTTGATAAAGGAGCTCACTCATCATCCACATAGGCTAAATTAGTGAAAAACAGAAATGACACTCATCTGGGTAATCCCTATGGGAAGTGTAAACTTCCCATAGGGAGAGAGTGTGAACTCCTCACACACAGGGAAAAAGTGCAAACTCCACACACGCAGAGAGAGAATGTGAACTCCTCACACGCAGGGAGAAAGTGCAAACTCCGCACACGCAGGGAGAGAATGTGAACTCCTCACACACAGGGAGAAAGTGCAAACTACACACACGCAGGGAGAGAGTGCGGACTCCGCACACGCAGGGAGAAAGTGCAAACTCCACACGCAGGGAGAGAGTGCGGACTCCGCACACGCAGGGAGAAAGTGCAAACTCCGCACACGCAGGGAGAGAATGTGAACTTCTCACACACAGGGAGAAAGTGCAAACTCCACACACGCAGGGAGAGAATGCAGACTCTACACACACAGGGAGAGGGTACGATCTACGCACACACAGGGAGACAGTGCAGACTCTACTCACGCAGAGAGAGAGGGGAAGAGAGTGCAGACTCTACACATAGGGAGAGAGTGCAGACTCCACACACACTGGGAGAGAGTGCAGATTTTCCAGTAGTGACAATGCCATTGTCTACATTTCACTGAATGTTTCTTGAGATTAATCATCATTGGTTACTCAGTGGGTAGATACAGTACCATCATTGTTTAAGCAGTGGGTAGGTACTGTATTCTAATTGGTTGTTCAGCAGTTGGTTAGGTAGGGTGACAGCTCTGGGCTGCACATGTGTAGCTCATGTGTTTGTATGTGACCACCCCCCCCCCATGATGGACTGGACTCCTGTCTAGGGTATCCCCTGCCTTGTGCCCTGTGTTTCTGGTTCACCATGACCCATCCTTAGGCGAGAGGTTATGGGAAATGGCTGGATTTCTGACTGTTAATTGCCACAACATCTTTTGGAACAGCAGTGAGTGGTTGGTGGGTTTTAGTGGCTCGGGTTGAGGGTTATAGCATTTTCCAGCCTTGTTAGTAGGCCGATTATGTAAACATATTCATGACATACTAGAAAATAACGAATAGTTACCATGTGTAGCCCATAAATCTGCTTGGGAAGGAAACACGGAATGGCGAATTCTCGTAGCTGTGGAAACTGATGCCTTATTTTATAATAATTGGACGTGAGCCTCTTGCCATGGAGTTAATGACTGAAATAGAGCTCCAGGTCTGCCAGGGAGCAGAGCCAGCGTGCCCTCTGGGGGCCAGGCATGCCGGGGGCATCAGGAACCGGTATTTCACTACTAGCCTCACACAGAATGCCTGTTTTTTTTTTATTTACGTGCATGAATTTCACCCCTCATCACAATCATTCGCACACCTGTGTGTGGCTTTGTGGGTTAGGCAGCTGTGCCTGTCATCAGAAAGCTGAGGGTTGGAATCCCATGGTTGAGAGTATGATGTCACCAAGGGCTCAAGGCCCTTAAAAAGGCCTTCAAATGCTCCAGGGAAAACTGTATAGTGCCTTTGATAAAAGTGTCTGCTGTATGAAGGAAATGTACATGGTTTCTGTACTGTTCTTAAAACGTTAGAAGCGTATGTATATTTGCAGAGAATCAGAATTTTACTGTTTTTGTGCTGAATTTTCTGTGATTGTTTGTGTAAACCCCCATCCACCCCAAATAATTCTAAGTATGTGGTATAGCTAAATAGCAGTACAAAATTTGCTTAAATGCTTGCATCAGATAAGATCAACTATAAAGTGGACACTACAGAGCCTATACCAAATTTAATTAATAATATTGTCAGATAAGTTCATAGTGCCATATCTTTGTAATGTCAGTATCCTACTTTCATTTCAGGGTTGATCTTCCTCAACCCCGCGCACTTCTGTAAGGAAAACCTTTTCTTATGTTTGACAATCATGCAGAACCTGCGCTTGGAAAATATTTCAACCTAAAATATGACTGTTTACAGATTGCTCTAACAGCATAAATTTGCTTAATTGTGCATTTTTTCCCATGCAAATGCTGGAAATGCTTTTAATTTATGTAGATGGGAAACGGGAGATGGAAAATCGGCTAGAGGAAGGAAAATAGTGCAGTCTTGTTAGCGTTAAAGTGACAGGAGATGCCTTTGGAGATGTCGGAGTGACTGCTAGGATCCTGAAGCAGATCCAGAAGCTTCCGGAGGAGAAGCGGTAATGAGGACCCAGCGGGGCTGAATAATGGTGATAGGAAAGTTACGGAAAAACCATGAATGAGTCTGAACATCTGGTGTGTGTGGGAGACAGGTGGGCCGGGGGGGGGGGGGCGACTGTCGCTACAGGATTCAATAGTGTAATTACAGAGGGAAAAGTGTGATGTTTTCATTACTCTCAGAAGTGCATATATAAGCAGACATATTATCTCCGGAGCCAGATGAATAAATAATTTGCTTGGTTTTTACACTAGATTTAGTTTTGTATTTCACAGCAATAAAAGCTGTTTTATCCTTTCAGTCTGTAACATTGTGACATGGATGAGGTATCAGAATATCAGCCTAGTGTGCACTAATTCCACAGTATACAATCAGCTCCATAAAATTATTGTATCCGTTTGGATACACAGAGACATTCACTTATTCATTTTAGTTTATAAAAGTAATGATTTTATTTAAGTGCATAATGAATGGCTATATATAATAATAAATAGCTATATACTTTTAACTGTCTATGGTTTCAATATTTTTTTTAAAATAATTTCAGAAATGGGTTGACTGCATTTTATTAATGTGCAGTTTTATAAATCAATTCTTTCTAAAGGTCTCTAAGTGAAATTTTGTATAAGGGTTTGAAAATGAAATCAGTCTCACAGGGCATACAGCCTGTCACATTGTTTTTGTACAAAAATATACTGTCTTGAAAAACTTTAGAAGGAGTAGATGTGTATTTATGTGGAGGGTTTATCTTTGCCTGCTAGGATAACAGTGTTACTCCTGGGTAATATCAGCTTTGCTCTGATTGGCTCTATTGTGCGTGAGCTGTTCCGTCATCCAGGTAATTGCGCCCCCTGCTGGGAGATCATGCACGCTCGGCTTTGTTCAGCGTGCCTCCTGTCTCTGTCGGACCGGCCCTGCAGCATTCACACATTTCAGAATTCTCCGGAAAGGCAACGTGATAATTGTCCAGGTTAAATGTCCCTCATCCTCTGGGGTTTCCTGTAGGACTTGCATTATTTTGGCCAAATTGTTATTTTCATCTGTGAAGTAAGAAGGTTTTCTTTGAAGTTTTAAGGAGTGCTGGTGAACACCTTGAATCAGGTTACATAATATTCCCGTGTACAGCAGAGGACAGGCCTGCCATGTTCTGTGACCCGCTTACCACATTTCAAATGCGGTTTCTCTGCATCCCTGTATATGCTGTAGTTTTCAAAAACATTTTCCACGGATTTTCCTGGCAGTAATTATGTAAGTAAGGGAGAAGAAACTGGGTGAATTCCCAGATGCATTTGAGCGACAGTCACACGGTGAATCAGGCCAATGTTTCCGAAGGGGGGGGGGGGGGGGGGAGGTCGGTGCCGCCCCAGCGTGTGGGTGATTATGCTCAGGAAGCAGTGGGTAGATGGACCTGTGCTTGGCTGAGAAGCTCTCCCATGGCTTCACAGGCGGTTGCAGCCCATGGATGAAATCCATAGCGGGAAGCTAATCAGAGTTGGTGTGTGTGTGTGTGTGTGTCTCATGATGGGATCATGGATGTGATGCGCTTGGTTAGTGCTGGCCAGGGCTTCCTGGTTTTAGTTTGTGTTCGAAGTCTGCAGAGAGTAATTAGCAAATTATCAGTATTGTTCCGATTGTGATCATTTGGAAGTATTCCTGGTTGTTCTCTGTCAATCAGCGTGTTTAGCTTTGTAAAACAACATTTCTGTACAGTACAGAAAATATGAATCAGCCCATTCTAAACCTACCCTATTAATCTGCCCGTTCTAAACCTGTTCACCATACATAGGACACCTGCATGATGACAGAATTCTCCACTTAATTGTATGAATTAGTGGCCACCTCACGTCACATGGCTATGAATACGTTATTTGGTGAAAATCTCTGTTATAACAACACTAAATAAGTTACTTTAAAGCAAGAAACAGAATCTCTTTAAATATAAGTTAATAATATTTCTGGTGTCATTCTGCTAGGACGGATGTCCAAGAGTCTGTCAAGATTTTAATGCTGTATTTTTATGACAAAAATTTGCAGTGCTGTGAACAGTAATATTTCTACTTAAGAAACAGGACTTTTGAACTGTTAACTGAAAGTTCCTCCCATACACCTTTGTAGAGTATGCAGCATGATCTGGTTTGGTTGAGGTTTAGCAGCTGGAGCTGGACATAGGACACCAGATGTGGACGATTGAACTGAATACTGGACCACATGGGATCTGCTGTATCCTTGTGATCTTTGGTGCCAGGGTGCCATTGATCATCTGTGGTCTCAGGACCAAAAGGCTATTTGACAGACAGCAGAAATAACGGTGCACTGATGACGAAATTTTATTTATTTTTTAACATTGTTCTCTAATATTACAATAATCAATGTTGACAACCAGCTAACATCTGAGCTCCACAAATCTGTAATGAAACTGATGTCTCTGATGACTTTTTAGGTTCCCATGAATGTGTGTAGCAGCCACATGATATAATGCAGGTGGTGAGATGTCAGCGAAGCAGCACCGACGTGGGAGGATGCAGTGAGGTTCTAAGTGCTGAATGAGCCGACGAAATTCCTTGCCCTGCATTACTGAAAATGGCTGATTGCCTAATGCGATTATCTACAATTTTATAGTAGTTGTGTTTTTAGCTCTGGAAATGCTAACTGAATATTGACTAAACTCTAAGTCAGGGTTCTTCAACTCTGGACCTCGATTCCAAATCCAGGTCGTGTTTTCAGTTCTCCCAGGTAGTTGTTTAATAATTACTGATTCTGATTGGTCAGAGGCTTCACATCTGACTGACAGGTAAAGGAAGGCTGGAAAACCAGCAGTGCTCGGACCTCGAGGACCGTGAGTTGAATAACCCTGGTCTAAGTGTTGTCAGCAGTATTGACTAAGACCAAGACAGGTTGGACTGATGCCAGAGTCTTGAGTTTACGTGAACATCAGCTGATATCGATATGTTAACTGATAAACCGTGCAAGGAGGAAAGAAAGACAGAAAATATAAGACTTTAAGTTTTGTCGTGTTAATGCATTGCGTTAATTTTAAAGTTTGATTGTCTTAATGCATGCAGTATTTTGTTACCCAGATGGGAGAATAGTATGAGCATAGATTTTAATATAGACCTATAATTATTCCTACTTTGATATAAACAACAAGGTTGAGACGTTGCACAAGATCCCAGAATTCAATGCTAAAATCAAAACATTCAGTTAGCATCTCACGGTGAAGGTGATGTTATCTCTTTTATTTTGCTTTAAAATGATTACCAGAAGGAGGCATGCACAGGATAAAATATCGTAATTTGCAATATCTGTATTATTTTATTGAAGTCTTTCAGTGGTTCTCAAGGGGTCAAAACCAAAGGTAGGAAGGCTAAACAAGAAATAACAATGACTAAACCAAACACAGAGTAATACCCAGGGGAACAAAAGCAAGTACCACATTAAACACCTACACATTCATGTAACACGGATAGAGGAACAGGGCATTGGCAGGCTCATATATAGAGATGACGAGGTCTGAACAAGGAACAGGTGTGAGTGGTAACAAATAAACCAAACACTAAGGACTAGGGGCTTTAGGAAAATGTGAGGGTCATTAACAATCATAAGACACTAAAGACTTAAATACCAGGAAATATTAACACAGGGGAAACAGGGATGATCAGGAACTAAAACACAAGACAAGGACGAGTATTTAATTACATGTACACATGATAATTAACAAGGGGGAAACAAAACTCAAAGTACTCTGTCCAAAATGACACTGGCCTGTCTCAAACCTACAGCAATAGGGATGTACAGTTCTCTGCACACAACCCATTCAGCCACGCAGCGGCCCAGGGAATGGGAGAAAACCATAAGAACGTGCTAAACCAAGGGAATCACCAAGGAAAGAACAGGATGGCCAGCGACACCTGCTGGCCAAAGAAGGAGACGGGGACCGATCCTGTCAATAAGATGTATATTTTTGCTCAATATCTCATTATTATTATTTTTTAAATTCTCGTCTTAGGAACTCTTCGCCTGAATTTGATGAAATACTTTTGTTTATTACAGAAATAAATGGTAACATAACAAAACTGATTAAATACCCCAGAGGCAAAATTGACAATTTACACAAAAAAGTTGTCTAATTTTAAGTCTGTCTTCAAACTCATTTTTAAAACTAGAGAAAGTTAATATGTTATAGTAATGAGTTTGTGAAAATAACCCATGTGCTCCTGTTTGTGTTAATTCTACATTAATTTTGTGATTCAACAAATAAAAATTTATGATTATAAGTTTTAATATTAGGTGTGATTATTCACAATTAATCACAGAAAACTTTTTTATTGATTCCCAGCCATAGTTTTTAATTTGGCTAATTGACAGTTAATGCTTGAGTTTAAACACAGAATCTGTCATAGTAAAAATGGCAATTGATTTTATGTCGCATATTTGTTTTGGTTCTGATCCTGTGTTGGCCCTGCAACGAACAGTTAACTGAATGGGTGTCTCAAAATTACATATGTGCCCTGTGATGAAATGTTTTCCCATTGAGGCTGTTCCCCCTCCTTGTGCCCTGTACTGCATGTGTGTGTGTGGGGGGGGGGCTCCAGCCCCCCTGTAACCTTGATCAGCATGAGAAACCTGAAGATGGATGGCTGGCTGGACAGTAAATAATTCCATGTAGATCCTAGTTTATTAGTCTTTTCACTTTAGATGAGGTCATGTGTAATGGTGCCGGTGCAATTAAAATTTGATTTAGTTTTGTAAATATAGACAAACAGTTTTGTTTCGAAATTCAGTACTGAGATGCTGATCATTATTGTTTAAAACATTCCTCTCCATTTTTCCCCCAGTATTGCATTGCAGTATCGATTCGCTTCCGTAATTGACTTGCTACCAGGGTGGGGTCTCCTTCATGCACAGAATGCAGGTGACTGAGTTCATATACGAGTCGTGGACTGACTGTTGATGCAGAGCGATGTTCCGGAGAAGCTGTGCGAGGCCCTGCCACATTAAAGCAACCTCCCAATTCAGGCTGATGGTCACTGCAATCTTCATGGGAAATGAATCAATGATACAATAGAGTTTCCACAACTCAAACTGTAAAAATACCTCAGTAGTTAAGTGGATTTTTTTCTACAACATGAATTTTGTATTTCCATCCCAAGCATTGCTTTTCATCAGTGAAAGAGCAAAAAAGTGATACTGACTTTATATGCACTCAGTAAAACCACATAATGGGCTACATTTCCATTTGTTTATTTAGGCCTACCAGACGTTTACGTCCAAAATAATGTACAAGGGAAGCAGATATTACATCTCAAGCATTCCCTTGTCTGGAGCAGGATAGTTGTGGAAGAAAGATGTATATGAACACTGAAAATGCTCTGTTCAGTATTTGAGAGGTGGACTTTAAATCCAGTGGGGTTTCCCCACACAGGTTTGAATCCTGTTCGCAGCATCAGCTCTATTCAAATCACCCGTGAGGTGGCTTGTAGCACCAACAGACAAAGCTTTTATGTTAAATTGCTGATGAAAGTGCTGAGGTCTCATGTCCCCTCAAAGAAATAGGTAAGCATTCTGATTTGACACTTTCCGATTAAACGGCACATTGCACAATGCAAATGTTTTGCTTCAGCACACAAAGAGCTCTTTTACCGGTGGCCGCGATGGCAATCCAACGGCTATTCCCCACGCAGGTTTGAATCCTAATTGCAGCATTCTATCTCCAGTTTTTCCTTTTTTCCATGCAAGGCATTCTAGGGGAAGTAGAAATGGCCGCCTTCTGTAAGCAAAGGTGTCGTGTCAGCCCTTGCATGCCGACCGTTGGCATGTATCGGTGATCCTAGAAACAGTGCACGTCTAAAGGCGGTTTGGCCAGAATTGCTGAGGACACCTGTCTTCTAAGACTTAATGAAATAATCAGCCAGGAAGAAAAACTGAAGTGTAACATCGCAAGTTATCTGAACCTTAGTGTCCTGCCTCACATAATAAGAATGAGATTTGCAGTTCCTGGATCTGTGGAAGGTGCCCGAGGCCTCCTGGATAAGGCTATGAATCCCGACTCTGCTCTTTGTGTGGGAAGTTTGCATGTCCCCCCTATATTGTGTGGGTTTCCTCCTACAGTCCAAAGATAGTTCAGTTAGGTAGACTGACACCTCTAATTCATCCATCATGTATGATGGTGTGTGTTATGGGTATGTGATTAGAAGATGGATGGATGGAGCTGGATACTTTTCTTTATTCTGTGGTCACGTGGCAGCAACAACAGATGCATGAACATGTTTTGGACCATGTTTTGTTTGAAAGTGGGTGGAAATTGTAAGTCAAGCAAGGTCAGTGCAAAACGACTGTGTAAAAATATGCTGTGTTTCATGCAGAAATTAACCCAGGAGAGCAGTACTTTAGACAAACAGTGTGCACCAGGATGTAAAGTCAGCTAATTAGATTTGTTGCATAATGAGTGCAGCTTCTTCATAAAACGAATAGTCCAGACTTGTCCTTTATTTAAGGTATGTGCAGAACGAGGGAGTGTTTTGCATATGAAAAATGTTGGTGTTTATGGGACAAAGGCAAAGTGGTCATTTACTGTGTCCGCAATTATAAATAAGTGCACCAGCTATTCTCCTGTGTGAGGTATTTTTAAAATAAAACAATCTTATATAAAGAAAGTCCTATAACTATCTGTTAGAACAAAACAGCAAATTAATGTTGCATTTAAAATTCTAGGTAATGCTGTTATTTAGGATAGCAATACACTGAGTGTCTGTCAGACTGGGTAAGCAAATAAGATTACTTTGTGAATTATCGCAAAAAAAATCTGCTAAAGGCTTACTGCTATACTTTACGTAACATTTTAGTGTCTTTAATCAAACTGACTTCCAACTAGGCTCTGTCTGCTTGTTTTTAAATCAGTGCTTTCAGATAAAACTGTTAGACCTTGTGTTTTGTATATTTGAATCATATGGCTCAATGTGTAGGACAGTTACCTCGCATTTCCATATCTGAGTTTACTGTGGTCTGTATGTCCTGTGATGGACTGGCATCTTGTCCAAAATGACCCCCAGCCCTCTGCTGGCCTCTAGGCACCACTGCTGCGAGTCTTTCCTCCATAACAGGATAGAAGTTGGATCGGTCATGTCTGTCCTAAGTAACTTTTTACTTGAGGCTGAAGAGAATTGCCCTCACATTACAACTTCTTGATGCTCTTTGCTGAACTTTCCCTAAAGCAGCAATATCCTTTAAAGAGTCCCTGCCCACTTCATAATCATTTCCAGACATTTTAGGTAGAGATGCACCGATTCTATTGGCCAACTATCGGTATCAACCTATACAGCAACAATCGGCCATATCTAAAAATGAACCGAATTTAACGCCAATAATTCCTTTTAAAATAGTGACTCGTTGCTTTACACACCCTCATATTAAATAGTTAGAACAATTTCTACTGTCTGGGATTATTTTAACGTTAGCAACAATATGTTAGAAATGTATTTTGCAAACATTGATCTTCTAAAACTTCACATCAGTTCAACAGAACAAATTTGATTGCTCAAATCTTAAGGCCAGACAGTGAAGAGTGTCTGAAAAACTATTCCATTCCAATAAAGAAGGGTGCAGTACTGCCGAATAACGCTACTCAATGAGTAACGCAAGCATTGGGCAACAAAAGAAAATTCAGCTGTCAGTGCAAAATCAAAATATATTACTTATCACTCTGTGATAAATGTTATAAATGCATAAGATGTATATACTGTAGTTCTAAAATATAGTGCTCTGGAACTGTTGTTGTATGCCATAGTTGGTGTTTTCTTACCAAAAATAAATACTCTTTCATAATTATTTCCTTATCGGTGCATCACTAATTTTTAGATGTGTGGTTTCTCTGTGTTCTGCTTGTCACTGTCTCTGTATAAATTATGTGGGTAAAACTGAGAATCAGACCGAGGACAGACCCTTGTCATGCCATTCTGCCTGCCTGGCGTCCACTGGGATTTGTGCCTCAATTGTCTTTGAGGTGAAAGACAAATATTTTTCCAAAATCTGATTTAATATTAGTTTTAATATTAGTAATTTAGTGGTTCTTTGTAATTCCTTAACTGTCTTGTTTCTATATACTATGTAGTATATACTATATTTTTATTGCTTTTTAATAACCTTTGTTTCAAAACAAGATTGAACATAAAAATGTTGCATGTTGTATGCATGTATTAATTAGAATCCCCCATAACAATAAATGGTACATTTGCGACCCCTTTGGTAGTTCCATGTCTTGATTTTAACATTTCTCACTGGCACGGGTACAGGGGCGCTAGTCCCAGCTGTACTCTCAGCTGGGCTATGCAGCATTAGTGAGGGAGTCAGCTGTTATGCTTGCCTTGCTTACACAATGCTGCATGCCACCGGAATTTTTGTGCCTTCCCATATGCTCAGTGTAACGTGACTGGAATTTACTGCGAGGCCTTTAAAAGAAACCAGTTTAGTTGCCAGTGCTCTTGGCCACCACGAGGCACTTCAGATAATGAAAACGAGAACATGACCGGTAACAGTGGTTAAAATGTGGTTAAGGGGGCAGCGGCGACACAGAAAAGAGCTGCACTGAGAGCGTCACAGATCCACCAAAGAGCCGTGAAGAGAAGCGGTCATTCGCCAGCTGCTCAGTCACTGTGTAGATTCAGAATTTATCGCCATATGCTTAGTAAGCAGTCAATTATAATGCAATGAAAATCTTACTCTGCATATCTTTCTGGTGAATACAAATGAAACACCACACAAATATAAATCAAGGTGCTTCAATGAAACAATAAATACGAGTGCAGTTATGACAATAAATATAAAAACAATAATAAGTACATGTAGAGATGGCCGATTGTTTTAATGCCGTAAAAATACCTTACTGATATACGTAAACAGGAATTTGAATTGTTGTTAGAGGACGCTTTGCCTTCCTCTTCACCTTCTGGGTTGCAGGGTCGACTCTGGCCTCAGCTTCTTGCATATTCAGCATATTGCATTCAATGGATTTGCACTGTGGAGCCAGGTTGTCCCCCTATAGCGCAGACAAACAGCTGAGATGAAGTGGTGAGATTGACCCGCTTTCCGAGGCATGTGCATCCCCTGAGTTTCTCTTAAACTCAACTTGGTGTCCATTTGTCCTACGATGGACTGACATCATGTCCACTGCCTGCCCTCTGCTAGACTCTGGGCACTCCTCCTGTGAGACTGTCCAGGATCAGAGGATGGAAGATCATATCTCGCAACTTTTATTTGAAGCTAGAGAGAACTGGCACCACTTAACAACTTCTTCACGCACTTTTTGCTGAACTAAGGGTTTCCAATAGTTTGATGATTGCGGACTGGCCTACATTGTGCAAAAATTTCATGTACTGGTAAAGCTTGTCGAACGGGGTTGGGGATAGGGCAGGTTAACTGGGGCAGGATTTATTGGCGAGCCAGAAGATTACCCTTGCTTGAAAATATATGGTTTGTTGATGGAAGTTAACCAGCCCCTCTCTCAAACCCCCAGCATTCCTTGGGCCGATTGGGAATGCCTTCCTTAAACCATCAATATCCTTTAAGGAATACCTGCCCACTCCATTAACCTATCCAAACCTGTTTAGATGTGTAATTTTAGTGTGTTCCACATGTCATTGTCTCTGTTATTTCTGTGATAAAAATCAGAATCGGACTGAGGACAGAATCCTGCGGCATCCTGTTACCCACCCAGGATCCACTGGGATTTGATATGCAGATATACAGTGGAGATGAAGTAGTGATACTGGCCCGCTTTCCTGGGTGTGCATGCTTCTCTCCTGTCCTCTTTAGATAAGTACTTACTGCCAGAGGACAAACTTGGCTTTTAGTTTGACTGGGGGTGGTAATGACAATTTCAAAGCTTCTGTTTCTTTAGCTTTGGTTACTGGCTTACCCAGAAAACAACTTCCCCATTCACGGCTCTCTACACTATCTTAGTGAATATAATTCCCTTTATCTTGTTTTTCCAGATCCTTCTTTCAGAGCGGTGTACAAATACGGGAGTGTATGTAACAACGATGATGATTACAGATGAGTAACTGGTTGCGTTAAATGTGGCCGCAGCACTGCTTTCTAATGTGTATGGATTACTGTAACATGATTTAATCTAAATATCATAAGCATATATGCACAACTGTGCATAGACGAGCTATGCAATGGTATTTGACTATTTGCACTCAGGTCAGGTCAGGTCTGGTTTTTGTTTCCTTTCCAGGACATATGTGGGTCTTATAGTAATATCTAAAATCCTGAGGTTGAAAAAAATGGCAAAGTTGAATGAAATTGCATGAGGGTTTCTCCATCATGCTTTTGCTGGAATGAAAGCTGGATTGGTTTTCATGTTATGCATCACACATCCCATGCTAAAACAGGAAGTGTCATGGGGGTGGAAGTGTTACTTTCTCAAATACGAAAATGACACAAGAATAAGGTTTTATGCCCTGTAGTACAGTGGTCTAATGTTGTACCTCCTCTGAACTGGATTAGGCCTACATATTGTAAGCTGAATCAGCAGTCAGGGGCTACAACTTTTAATTCCATTGTGGTGTATTTTCTCAGATTTTTTTTCCAGCATTTATATTTGGTCTTTTGATCTTTTTGTCTTGCCCAAATTTATGTATCTTTTGAATACTTCTGTTGTATTTGGAATAAAAGGTTCCTCCCGTATCTCTAAGACCCATAATCCTGGCCTTCATACCCAGTTGATTTTAGGCTCTCTCTATCTCACTTTCTTAGGTGGGGTTTTTATGTGCCCTGGGGGTACACAGTCTGATGTCCTTTGTAGTTTCTGGGGATGTTAAGTCTCCGCTCTTCTTTGCCCACTCACAGGGGAGCCACGTCGGTTGTCTTTCGATGTAGACAGAAGGGAACTCAGAAGCCCTATGCTGTAAAAATGTTGAAGAAAACGGTAAGTTGCTTTGACGTGCACCACAACCTTCCAACGTGCATCATAGCTGTCCAATGTGCACCACAGCCTTCCAACGTGCACCACAGTCTTCAAACATGTACCACAGCCTTCGAACATGCACCACATCCTTCCAACGTGCACTACAGCCGTCCAATGTGCACAACAGTCTTTCAGCGTGCACCACAGCCTTCGAACATGCAGCATAGCCTTCCAACATGCACCACAGCCATCCTACACTCACTACAGCTTTCCAATATGCAAGATGAGCTTTCAGCGTGCACTATGGCCCGCACCAGGCCTTCCAGCAGATGTTGCACCACGGTTCTTGGGGAATGTTGCCACTCTATACTTGTATATGGATGGTATGCAGTGTTTCTCCTAGGTTTACAGCTTTGTGGGGTGGGGCAGACGGACACTGACAGGATTCATGGCGTTCATGTGTTTCTTTTAATGACAGCAGTCAAAAAAACATAGATATTTTTGTCTGCTTTTCAGATAGTTCACACAACATATTTTCCAACGCGCTGTCTGTCCACTGGTGGGAGTGTGCTCACCTGTGTGTGCGTGTGCACGTGTGCACATGTCTGTGCGCGCATCGGGGCGGAACTCCGGCATGTGCAATACAGAGAGCAGAGGAGAATTGTAAATGCGCAACCGTGTAGAGACAAAAATGACAAGCTGTTGTGTAAATAAGATAAATAACATAAGGCTATTTAGTTTGTGTAATAAAAGGACAATGTATAGACCTGTTCTACAGGAAAGGTAACCTTAAATTACTTCTGTTGTGACCTGGCGCTATATAGAAAATAAAATTAAATAAAATTAACTTGACTTTCAAGGGGGGGTGGGAGGTGCCATTGGGGGGGGCGAGGTGCCCCTCTAATATAATGGTAGAGGAAACACTAGTATGACAGTAAAGCCAACTTGGCTTGATTCAACTTGGCTTAACTTGACTTGACTTTACATGACTTGACTCAATTTGACTTGACTCTGCTCGACTGACTTGATTCGCCTTGATATCCTCTTTTGCATAGGCTGGCACAGGCAGGTCCTGCTGTCCGAAGTCAGCAGGACGCCATTCTCCTGGCGCGTGGGAACACCGACAGGGAGCGCCGTCACGCACGGCTGCCTGTCCCATGCTGCTGCTAATTATCTAACAATTAGGCAGCGATTAGATACCATACTGTATTTTTAGGTTGGCTGTATCAACTATATTCAAAAACTGAATTCATACTTAAATTTGTCAAAATAAATTTATGATCTATGAAATATGGCCCTTTTAAGCGTCAGTGTATTTTATCATCATGCATATGTAGCACTATCCGCGGGCTTCTTGGAGACCATGTTGCCAGATAAATGCAACACAAAATACAAAATGCAAAGCAGTAAGTACAACAGCCAATTACAAAGAGCAACACAAAATAATACCAGCATATACAGACAGAGTGTGTACGTATTCAAGAAAAGGCAGAGTCAGAGGCAAGATTTGGGGAATGAAGTAACATGGTGGATTTGGCGTGCAGATAGCATTGGTTCCTGTATGATGTGTGGTAATGGTCCTGTAATGTCTGCCAGAAGGGGGGAGAGAGAAAATAGCCTGTACTGGGTGACTGGCATCTTTTATGAGGTGGTTTGCATTTCTATGGGATATTCTGAGCTGGTAGTAATCTCAGTGGTCTTCACCCTCTGCTGTTGTATCGGTCATGTGACATTATATACGCTGTCATGTGACTGTGCATGTGGCTGCCCATGTGGATGTTTTGGTTTCTTAGTTTTCTCTCTCTTCCTCCTACAATGATGTCATCTTCGCTCCAGATTTCTAGCCACCAGAGGTGAGAGTCCGACTCCTTTCAGTTTGGAATTTTTGACCAGAGGGGCGTCGGTGCTGCTGAGTCCTTCTTTATACCCACTTTAGGTTCTACTGAGGCCCGAGAAAACTGCCCGGCAATGAAGGTGAGGCGTGTAATTAAACGCCGAGGATTTGCAAAGAGCCATGTGGCATGTGTCTGGCACCTGTGGGGGTGGGGCAACAGCTTCCGGAGCGCTCCGGAATAGCTGGTGCCGCGACCTTTCCGTCTGGCCTTTCCCGATGCCATGTCTTGTTTAGCGGCTACGTATTTATGGAAAAGGCCCAGCCCCAGATGCCCCTCCCTCGCGGCACCTGTGAAACGTCTGGCGGCAAGCACTGCCTCTTTTGGCTTGGTTCTGCAACTTGTGGTTTAAATGTCGACGTGTCCCTGTGAGGCGTCGGCAGGAGCGGGGGGGAGTGGGGGTTCCCTTTTTTTCTGGAAAGATCATGGTGAGGATCGTGGGTCACTTTGCTCATCTTTGCCACACTGAAGCCATTTCCAGGTACCAGCAGGGCCTGCAGGTTAGACTGGGGAGGTGATGGTGCCCTCCCCTACTGCCATGTCCCTCTGTACCTGTGCTTGTAATCCCCCCCCAAATCACACACCACGCCTGGCTTTTCAGGGTACATATCAGCTTATAATGCTTTGTGTTTATTTACGCACATGGCCATGAATCACCAGACGCCTAATTTCGGGTTTATTCCTGAACAAAAGCACGGCGTCTCATTACCCCACTGTTAATACCTGAGCTTTCTGGCTGTAGGTCCCCAGCCAGATGGGCCTTTAATGATATTTAAAGTCAGGCGCTATAATTATCAGAAGATCCCACGTGTTAATTGATCTGAAGCGAGACAGAGCCACGGCCAGTCCGGAGCTTGCTGGAGTATCGGGTGCGGTGTGGCACGGTGACTCACTCGTGTCACTGCTCCCAGAGAGCACACAATGAACTGATCCCCATACACCAATGGCCCATTTCTGCCTGGAAATGTTTTAATTTGGCTTTAAGCAGCTTATGCACTTTGCTCTGCCTGTTGCATTGTTCCCTTAAAAACGCTGGTGTTATTAGCAGCCCTGCGACGGACTGGCATCCCGTTCAGGGTGTTTCCCTTCCGTGTGGTGCCTGGGATGGTGTCCAGACACCCCCACAGCTACGTGCGGGAGAAGACAGGCGGATGGATGGATGGATGGATTAATTTCATCATCATCATTATTTTATTAGTAATAGTAGTAGTATTGTCTTGTTAGTTTTTTGTGAGGTCATCAAAGTTCACTTATTTAAAAAAAGATCAGATTTTGCATTAATTAAATTGGATGCTGTAAAGTACCTCCACACCAGCCCAGAGTTTATGATGTTATGTGCTAAATAAAAGGCAAAGAAGTAAACCTGTTAACAGCACGTTAGGGATCCCAAAAGAGGCCCTGTGCTTTGCAGCGTAAGTGTGTAACATGTATGAGGCAATCAAGTGTCAATCAGTGATGCTGAGGCACTTTGGGCATGGCTGGTGACACTAGGCCACAACTGGGACACAGGGGACAGGGCACATCTCTCACAGCCCCCAGGGGAACACTCCCGGCCCCAGAGATGCTCTGTTCAATGTACCTGAGCTATGCTTGGTGGAGCAGTGCTAGAAACAATTCATGACTGGAGAAATCCCAGGCTGCGAGTCTGCAGTGCTGCGTAATGGTGGAATCGCAAAAACAAGAAACAGGCTCTGATAGAGGTAGGATTAAAGCCAATATTCGTAGATTATCATCACAAGCTCTTCTTGATGCATATTCTACTGCAAACTTTAGCATGGTAAGAGGAGTGTGTGTGTGTGTCTGTGTGTGTGTGCGTGCTTGTGTTTGTGTGTGTAGATTAGTTTTATATTACTTTGTGGGGACCAAATGTTGACAAGGGAGTAGAGTTGTCAAAGAAATCAATACTCCATACTAATCAATACAAAAAAATTACTGTCGGATTACGTACTCATTTGCAACAGTATCGATACCGACGGCACCATCTTCGCCCCCCTCCAGTTCACTAACAGCTGAATACATGAACGCAGGCTGATGTTAACACTAAGCTGACTGGCAAGCTCTGATGCTGAACGGACTTAATAACCAGTTTCAGTCGAGAATGAAAAAAGCAAAAGTGCCCATTGGAAGTATTTTACATACGAGGCAAACGACCAGGGAAGGGCTAACTATTACCAAATTGGCCAAGAGCCACTTTAATCATCTGTTAATTAAGTTATCATTAAGGTATTGACTTTGGCTGACAATAAAATGATAAAGTTAACTTGGGAGCTAGTCAGCAAACGTTGCCAGTCCTGCCCATCTGTATCATTAATAAGTAGTGCCAATTTAACAGAATAACACAATTATTTCTTATTTTTCTATTCTAAGTCCCAGATTGAAGCTAAGAAAAGTTGATCAGCAACTAGACAGAAACAGTCCTGAAAGTGGTATCGAGTATCGAATACTTTCCTGGGTATCAGTATCAAGTTTGAAATTGTAGTATTGTGACAACCCTATAGGGGACATGTTTGTGTTGGGGCAGTATGTGGCTCTGCAGGTTAGGCTGCTATGTCTGTGATCAGAAGGTCACTGGTTCACAGCCCAGAATAATGTCACCGTTACCCCAGTTGTCCTGGGACTGTCTAATGCTGCTTTCTGAAAAATGTATATCGCTTTGAATAAAAGCATCTGCTGTTTGGTGGTAGGTATCAGGAAAAACTCATCTAAGGATCTGGGACCACGTGGCTCTTCAAACCCCCCCCAGACATGATGTAGTTTTACCATGAACAATGAACACTGTTGACTCAGTACACATTTAATTGAAAATGGAGAAGGATCGCTCCCAGGATGGATTTTAAAAATGAAAGTGCTGGGAAAAATTTAGTGCTGTTTCTGCTGAGCTTTTGTGTTTCCAGGTTCAAGCCAAAAAACAACAGGCAGGGGATTCTGATCATTTCACATCAAGTCCCTCTGCACTGCTGTTTACTACGCACTTTATCAAAGGGAGAGTGCTGGTGTTGCGCATGTGTTGATGAAATACATTACAGTATGACTGTCAAACAAAATGTGAGCAAAATAAAAATACACACTCCCAGGCAAGGCTGCGTGCACTTTGCTGGAAACCTTAATTTTTGTAGTGTTTCACATCAAATTCTTCCTTGTAAATATTTGAAAATGAAAAAGCTTATTACAGTGTACAAAATGTGAGCAGTACTAATACATTTATTGAACTGAACCATTGAAAATTGCCTGTTACTATGGTTTTTAAGGTGTACTCAAACTTTGTAATTTGACAGAAAATTTACAATGCACAGATATAAGTGCATATAAGAATAAAACAAGACACCCAGTTAACGTGAATCTTGTTTTGCAGGTCGATAAGAAGATCGTGAGGACGGAAATCGGTGTTTTGCTTCGGCTCTCACATCCAAACATTGTAAGGATTCATACTCCTGAGCTAACCCGTATGTTAGTATTTTAGATTTATAGTTAATATTCTAACACCGTCTTAATATACCACTTAGGCTTATTAAATAAATAAATGTATTGTTCTGTAAGTCTACAGGCTGCTTTTATTTCTGTTACTTGTGGATGCAAATTTCTAACCAAAGCATATAAAATGGACTAATAAATTAAGCCTTATTCTGGTCTTAAAAGGGTGTGAATTTAAGCAAAGGCCACCTAGAAATTTAGTGCATAAATAATAGAGTAAATAATAAAGTTAATGGATTCTGATAGGCTGACATTATATTGAATGGACATTAGACAGAAAAATGTATTTTGCTATATTTGTTATTAAAATAACTGTTCAGTAATACACTGCTGGGTAACTGTGGCCACTGTTTAAGCAATATAGCCCTAATATGTGCATCTCAGATGTGGACAAAGATAGGATTGTATGGGATATTTTCCCCATTCTTTGTGCTGAACCGGTCCACTGATGACATCACAATGTGAATTCTGAGTTAAGGTAGCAGGATCAGTCAGACTCATAAGGAATATTCCAGTAAGTATTTTACAGAGTTACAGAGATATGAGGTCGTATTGCATCATGAACGGAGAACCGTTCCAAAGTAAAATTTCTAGTCATAAATGAGACTATTCTTTTTCAGCCGTATTTGAAGTTGATGGAAATTGAGATTTATGCATTCTGCCAAACTGCATTGCTTTGTGTCCTGCCATCGATACATTTAATTCCTGGGTGTGTCAGTATGCTCTGATTTGGAGAGCGTCAACATTCCTGTATTGCAATTTCTCCAGTAAGAGAGATGTGTGGTGTGGTCCCTTTGCACTTTGAAATCCTCAGACACTTTCGAACTGTGAATCCTGGGTGTTGTGGAGAGGTAAAATGCAGTTCAGGAGGTGTGTGAAACTGACAGCTACGCTCCACGAAGCAGGGAATCACAAACGAAAGCGCCGGCTTATTGCTGTCTAGGGCGGCGTGTTATTGTGACAGTGCTGGTAATCTGGACGCCAGCTGAAAATACAGTCCATTCCTGGCGTGAGTGCTGTTTGCTTCTCTCGCAGATTAAATTGAAAGAGATATTCGAGACCCCGGCCGAGATCAGTCTGGTTCTGGAGCTGGTCACTGGGGGAGAGCTGTTTGACAGGTAAGTTCTCAGATTTCATTATGGACACATTCCTCGGGAGTCTGGATTCAAATTCAATTCAGACTGTGCCTTATTCTGGAGTGATGCATTTTATATAGTATCACCTTACACTGGGACAGTGTGTGTGACATGTAAAGTGTATTTAATATAGATAGTTTACATGAAGGCTCATATTCAGGTGTAGATGCTAAGGCTGCTCATATGAGTGTAATGAAATAGTGGAGCAGTACACTACACAGCTGTCAAACATGACAAGCTTGTTCAGAGTGAGATCAGAATAGCAATGATAATATTGCTCTGACTTTCATCCTGAGCATGGGTTTTCAGTCCTTCGTCTTTCGCGTCTTGATATTTGTGGGTTAAAGTGCTTCTTGTGGTACATCAGAGAATGAGACCTGGCATCTCTGTGATGATCATGTTGAAAGACAGCTTAGCAGGCTGCTGTTGCCGATTCAGTGTTGGCAGTGTTGGGGGGGTGGGTGGACTGATCTTCCTGGATGTCTTGATGCAGTGCAGATCAATGATGGAGTCGGCTTTCCGTCATGCTTGAAGTAGTGGTAGAGTGAACGTTTGACTGCTGTGCACTGGGGAGACTTTGGGTGACCTTGTAAAACCAAAGGATACAAGTCGATTCAGAGCAAGACACAGTAATGGGCATTGTGTTTTAACTGAGCAGTATTAAAAACTTACTTGGTCTGCAAGTGTCCTTTAAACTGTTGGTCTGTGATGGTATATATAAGAGTCTATCTGTATTCCCTGAGTGTTGGAAGAGCTGTAGATGATCACCTTGTACTTCTCTGTGGAATCTCCCCTGGGTAACCGCAGTGACGGTGCTCCAGAAGGTTTACTCTGCGCTCATTTTATACGATTCTGTGTTATGAGCCTTATCCAGTTCCAGACAGGACCTTTCACTTTAAACAGAGATGACTAATATGCTATTAAAATTGCCCACACCTGACAGGTTGTCACACACATGTATATGCGATATAAGCAAAAGAATGTTCAGTATAGCATCAAATACACCATAACCTAGTTAATGAAAGTAAACATTTAGAATTTCAAATAGGTATGCAACCTGTAATAAAAGTTGAAAGTATATTTTTTAAGCAAAATGTAAAATGGCTAATAATTACTCATAAGTGAAGGATTGTTTCAAAGTGATCACAGGAGAGACGCTTTGAACATGGGGCTGATGTCAGCACACGTGCGCTGTGTTTTCTGTAGGATCGTCGAGAAGGGGTATTACAGTGAGCGGGACGCCGCCGATGCTGTCAAACAGATCCTGGAGGCTGTCGCGGTGAGTCCACGCTTTTTTTAAATCAACTTAAACCGCACTTACTCTGATTTTCTGACAGACATTCAAAAATGCTTGTCTTCGTCACATTGTGAATTAAGTAATGCTGGTACCACAGGTTTCAGGCTAGCATCTGATATTTAAAACAATATTAAAATTAAATGTCACTTGTAATTTGGAATTTTTCTCAGCACTTAGGACGTATGAACATGTCCAGATATTGCTGAGACTGAAAACAAATGTTATTGCATCTTTCTATTTGTGTAAAATTCACAAGTTAAATGAATGTCTCCTGCATGAGCAAAAGCCCAGCCTATCAGAAAACACTAATAGTCTGTGGCATGAAATCTTATTCTGCAATGCACTTCTCCAAAAGATGGCGAATTATTACACCCTGGCAAAAAATCACCTTCAGAGGCCAGACCCTAGTCTTCCTTGTCTGAAAAGCCATTATGCTCAATGGCTTACCGTAATGGCAGAGACTGATGAATCAATGAGTCTGAAATAGTACACGAAAACCTATGTGCTACCCCATCAACTATTAATAATGCATTGGCCGAGCCTTCTAATATAAATGACTTTTAGGCTTTCTAAAGAGGGTGAGGGGCTGAAAATAGGCCTCATATAAATAGGTCTTGCATTTGCTTACAGGTTTTTACCTGGTTACTTACCTTATGAGTGGTCAGGGACTCAATGTTCACTTTACCATGTTCGCGACCTCATTCATTTTTGGATTTACATCTGAGAAAAACTTGTTTCATGCTGAAAAATCCAATAGGCTGCATTGAGCATATCCCATATGTTTCAACCGAATGTTACTGAAGTTTTTTTTGTCAAATTCCCAAAATAAATTTCTAACTTTCCAAGTTGTTTATGAAGGGCTAATTCGAGGCTTAATTCCACAGGGCAAACTTTGTTCCCTGTCCCTTCCGCGTTCCCGCCGATCACACACTGCTTATCAGACCGCATCCCTTTTCACAGGACAGGACAGGACACTGAACTCCTTAATCTGGCATTTCTTTGTGTTGGATAAAGGAAAGCACGCTTGAAACCTGCAAGAGCATCAATCTCCGCTAAAGAATGCGTATTCACACCTCGCTGTTGCAGTGTGCAGTTGAATTGCATGGATTCCATGAATACATAAGTGGTTCACAAATCTGAATATTCTGTATAACCATTTAGGAGGATTTTTAGGACGACTAATTTAAGTCTCTAGTAAGCTCCAGGTTTATGAGACTACCGTAAAATATAATGCACTTGATGTAGCTTCATCCTGCACGTGGGGACCTATCACTTTCAACTCAAAGTCACAGCTAGGGAACGGAATGGTGTGTGACTGCACACCAGATGTTATATAACAGCAAACCAGCAATCTGCAGTTAATAATGTATGCTGAGAGTGTACGGGAGACAGTGATATACAATGACTCGGAGGTTTACACATTATTAAAAATGTTGACCTTACAAATATAAGGGAAAGACAGAAAGTATGTTCATGAGTTTTGCTCGTTCATTTTCATTTCTTGTATTGTATTTCCTGGCCAAGATGTGGTGTTTCATCTTCACAACATTACTGTGGACAACTCCCACCTGCAGTGTGTTCCTCTTAAATGATGCAGCATGATTCCAGTAAAAATCATAATGGATCGACCACGACGATGCATGTTTTGGGATCATGAAACCAGTGTGCTTCAGTGCCTTGCGATACCCAAGAACCTCATTGATGAATAATGACTGCGAAAGAGCAGTAATGGTCAATGAAATCAATTTAAAAGGCAGTTTCATTTTCTTTTCATGTCATCCTGATGTTCAAAAAGTGAATCCTTCCATCCATTCATCTATCCATCAATACACACATAACCGCTTATTCAGTTTTAACTAGTCTGGAGCCTCACCCAGGAAGATGGGGGTTGTGGCACCCAAGTCACCTGGGCTGGGATGTAGACTGGATCTAGGCTAAATAAATTGGGTATTTATAGTAATACATGCAATATGTCTAGAAGCATTTGAATACGGTGTTTGTAATTTTTGTTACTTGCACTGTCTCATGTACTTGTTGAAAAAAATGACACATTTTCATGTGGAGACAGATGATGAGACGTCACATCAGAACAGTCATATACAGCTGGTTATAATGCTGATTCTCATAATTGATAAGTTAATGATTTTACCAATAGGAGTATTATTTGCTGGTCCTGGTCGGCCCTTGGCTCATTCCCAGCGGTTATTTTACCGTCTCTTCATAGCGACAAGGAGGATTAATCAAGAACAGGTTGACCGCCCTGTTTTGACGTAAACCTCACGATATGAGAAGGGGAAGACTGATTCATGGAGAACTGGGAACACCTTCATACTGGGAACAGAGGAATGCTAGCCAGTTGCGGGGTGCAGAGATTCACCATCGATTCCGTTTCCAACCAGATGTATCAGGATGGATTTAGAAGAGAGATCAAAGCTTCAGCAGTATAATGAGAAGGAGCCAAGGTTATTTGTGTCAGATATGAAGTGGCTTGCTGATTCTGTAGTGAGTTTTAAATGGGCAGGCTTGTGTGTGTGTGAGAGACAGTGGCTGTGTTCCTTCCTAGGTCCATTTTCTCTGTCCTAATGAGATAGAGATGAAGATGGCGTACCTACGTCCTATATTGCTTTGAGTCTGTCGTATTGATCAGCCACTCGCCCCCCACACTTGGACAGAGGCTTCATCACTGCTTTGCATCTTGCTAGCTGCCGCTATCAGAATCCTGATCCCGCAATCCAGGATTCTGCGCTTTGCCTTGGATGCGGCCTCCCTTTCCCCTCGACCTGGCTTACGGAAGCAACACAGGCATGGAGACAAGATGATGCGATGGATCGACGCTGAGGGCAGCGGCCTGTGGGGGCGGAGAATTTGGAACCCACAGGGCACCAAGGAACAAAGGAAAAGAGGATTTCTGAAGTGTCTCGAACGCAGCCTTTGAAGTCGTCGGCATAGTCGACGTCGCCTTTGTTCAGCGTTGAATCGCCGGGATTGAGATTAACTTCAATTCTGGAGCTGACAGTCTCTGTCTTTAAATCATGGCCATCTGGACTGCTTTCATCCTTGTGGATGCCTCAGACTCTGTTGGTAATACCGTTAGCCGTTCCGGCTGGGCACGTCAAGGCTCATGATTAAGAGTACCCTGCAAAAATGCCAAATAAAGAGTATAAAAAATGTTTGGATGTAAAACCATGATCGCGCACATGGATGCTGAAAATCAATCCACAGTTTATCCTGCATAGTGATAATGCAACTGATCTCTGGATGTATATTCATCAGTTTAACAAAATCAACTGGAGATCATATGTAGATACAGGTCAGTAGAGATACAAAGAGTTTACTGTTTTGCATATGGTTCTTTTAATAGTGCACGCACTTCAGCTATAATGTGAGACATTAAGATGCCTTTGATGTCAGACGCTAGGGCAGAATAATAGCTGTTAGTCCCACAGCTTTGCTCTAACCCAGGGTTGTTGTCTCAGAGATTGATGGCTGTGAGCGAATTGGACGCTCATGCGACAAATAAATGGACTCATAAGGGCAACATAAAAACAAAATAAAAGGCGGCCTTGCTTTGCTGCTTTTGTGCAATGGATGTTTACAAACGTTTATCATTATGTAAAAATATTCATCACTTTGATCATTTGATTGTAGCATCCCTTGCATATGCGGTAACGCATGATAATTGGGGCTTTGTCCTGGTCACAATGGGCAGTTGGATGATTTTTTAAACTAGGGAGCGTGCTGATTCTGAGCACAGCCTTCCACCTCAGGGGTTACGGGTTCCGTCCTTTGCATGCAGTGCAAATGTGTGCCACTCCTGTGTGCATTTAGGTGGGTTTCCCATGGCTTAGGAGTGGCCTGACCCCTCTCTGGGGTGTCCCCCGTCTCGCGTCCTGTGTCCCACAAGTGAGATTCCAGGCTCACCTGCATAAATTAGCAATTAATTAGCAATTGGTTTGGACTGATAAATTACTAAATCAGTTTGATATGGATGGGTTTAGAGATGCTTTATGACCAATTTTGAACCTCTTTAAACCTTTTTCCACCAAGGCTCTTTTTCATAGCATTTTAATGGCCTTTCATTTGGATCCAATTAGGATGAAATAGCTTATTATTGAAATTGTTGAAATTAAATGTTGTAGTTAAATGTTTATAGTTAAATACACTATATAAATTTACTGGGCTTGGAGTACGGCGTCATAGTGAGTTAGTTAATTATGGGGCCGGCTCAGTGTTGCGTTTGCAAGATGTTTGCCCTTCTGGACGTTAGTGTCCAGTCGGACTTCATCTGCGAGCGATGTAAGCTAGTGGACTCACTCATGGTCAAGGTTCGCGACCTTGAGGAGCAACTGGCTCTCATCCAATGCAACAGTGAGTTAGAGGAGCTAGTTAATACGCCGTTTAGGGAGATGGTGTGTATGCCACTAGCGGGGGGGAGGGAGAATGAAGAGCAGAGAGGTCGAGAGAGGTGGGTGGCCGTAGGTCGTAGACGCAGGAAAAGGCGTACACACGTTACAGAGGCGGCATCACCTGAGGTGACTGTGTCTAACAGGTTTCAGGTGCTTCCAGCTTTAGACCCGGAAGGGACTGGGGAGGCAGGTGGGCCCTTGGGCACTGAGGAGCCCCCTCCCCCCAGGAAGAGGGAGGTTGTGGTAGTGGGGGATTCAATTATTAGGGGAGTAGACAGTTATGTGTGCATGCGTGATAGAGGGTCCCGTATGGTGTCTTGCCTGACTGGTGCCCAGGTAGGAGACCTTCCAGATCGTGTGGACAAGCTTTTGGCCCCAGCTGGGGTGGATCCAGTTGTTGTGGTGCATGTTGGCACCAACGACATAGGCAAGGGTAGGAGGGCTGTTCTGCAGGATAAATTTATAGAAGTCGCCAATAACCTTAGAAGCAGAACGTCCATGGTGGTATTCTCTGAAATACTCCCCGTGCCACGCGCAAGTCAGGCTAAGTTAGCTGAGATAAGGAGATTAAATGCGTGGCTAAAAGGATGGTGTAGGAAAGAGGGGTTTAGGTTTATGGGGCACTGGAGGACCTTCTGGAACAGGTGGGACCTGTTCAAGCCGGATGGGTTGCATCTGAACCAGAGGGGAACCAGTGTACTGGGATGGCGTATGTGTAGAGTAGTTCAGGAATGTTAAACTAGGGACTGGGGGGGCAGGGAGGTTAGTTAAGTATGTAAGTGGGGGGAAACGGAAAGCCCCAAAAAAATCATATTATAAGTGGGCACCGTAATAGGCCTACCCTTTGTTGTCTGTATTTAAATGCCAGGAGTATTAGGAATAAAAGAGGCTTTTATCTCATCGGACTCTTATGATATTATAGGAATAACTGAAACGTGGTTGAGAGATGGACAAGAATATAATATGGATGGTTACACGTTGTTCCGTAAAGACCGTATAGGTAAGAAGGGAGGTGGTGTTGCAGTATATGTAAAGGAAAACTTGCAGGCAAGGGAGCTTACTGATATACAGTAAGTAAAGCTACGGAAGCTATATGGGTAAAATTAGATGCTAAAAACTCAAATAGCCTAATTGTCGGTGTTTGTTACAGAGCACCTAATGTAGCTGCTGAGGAAAGCAGATTGTTATACAGTGATATTAGGATTATGAGCAATAAAAATGATGTGGTAGTTATGAGTGATTTTAATCTACCGGGGATGCAGTGGGACATTGTCGCTGGCTCTTCTGAAAATGAACTGGAGATGGTGGAATTAGTACAGGATTGTTTTTTTACTCAGTTTGTTAACACCCCTACCAGGGGAGATGCCATTCTTGATCTTGTTTTCTCTAATAACCAGGACTGGATTGGTAACAGTATTTTAACTCTAAAAGAGCTCTAAAAGCTGAAATTACTAATCTGCAGGATAGTAAGGGTCTTATAATTGAAAACGACATTGATATAGTAAATGAGTTCAATGATAGTTTTGCATGGGTATTCACTGTTGAGGACACTAGTAACTTACCAGTTCTTATTACTAATCCAGCATCGTCTATAACTAATATATACAGGTCCTTCTCAAAAAATTAGCATATTGTGATAAAGTTCATTATTTTCTGTAATTGACTGATAAACATTAGACTTTCATATATGTTAGATTCATTACACACAACTGAAGTAGTGCAAGCCTTTTATTGTTTTAATATTGATGATTTTGGCATACAGCTCATGAAAACCCAAAATTCCTATCTCAAAAAATTAGCATATTTCATCCGACCAATAAAAGGAAAGTGTTTTTAATACAAAAAAAGTCAACCTTCAAATAATTATGTTCAGTTATGCACTCAATACTTGGTCGGGAATCCTTTTGCAGAAATGACTGCTTCAATGCGGCGTGGCATGGAGGCAATCAGCCTGTGGCACTGCTGAGGTGTTATGGAGGCCCAGGATGCTTCGATAGCGGCCTTAAGCTCATCCAGAGTGTTGGGTCTTGCGTCTCTCAACTTTCTCTTCACAATATCCCACAGATTCTCTATGGGGTTCAGGTCAGGAGAGTTGGCAGGCCAATTGAGCACAGTAATACCATGGTCAGTAAACCATTTACCAGTGGTTTTGGCACTGTGAGCAGGTGCCAGGTCATGCTGAAAAATGAAATCTTCATCTCCATAAAGCTTTTCAGCAGATGGAAGCATGAAGTGCTCCAAAATCTCCTGATAGCTAGCTGCATTGACCCTGCCCTTGATAAAATACAGTGGACCAACACCAGCAGCTGACATGGCACCCCAGACCATCACTGACTGTGGGTACTTGACACTGGACTTCAGGCATTTTGGCATTTCCCTCTCCCCAGTCTTCCTCCAGACTCTGGCATCTTGATTTCCGAATGACATGCAAAATTTGCTTTCATCCTTTGGACCACTGAGCAACAGTCCAGTGCTGCTTCTCTGTAGCCCAGGTTAGGCGCTTCTGCCGCTGTTTCTGGTTCAAAAGTGGCTTGACCGGGGGAATGCGGCACCTGTAGCCCATTTCCTGCACACGCCTGTACACGGTGGCTCTGGATGTTTCTACTCCAGACTCAGTCCACTGCTTCCGCAGGTCCCTCAAGGTCTGGAATCGGTCCTTCTCCATAATCTTCCTCAGGGTCCGGTCACCTCTTCTCGTTGTGCAGCGTTTTCTGCCACACTTTTCCCTTCCCACAGACTTCCCACTGAGGTGCCTTGATACAGCACTCTGGGAACAGCCTATTCGTTCAGAAATTTCTTTCTGTGTCTTACCCTCTTGCTTGACGGTGTCAATGATGGCCTTCTGGACAGCAGTCAGGTCGACAGTCTTACCCATGATTGCGGTTTTGAGTAATGAACCAGGCTGGGAGTTTTTAAAAGCCTCAGGAATCTTTTGCAGGTGTTTAGAGTTAATTAGTTGATTCAGATGATTAGGTTAATAGCTCGTTTAGAGAACCTTTTCATGATATGCTAATTTTTTGAGATAGGAATTTTGGGTTTTCATGAGCTGTATGCCAAAATCATCAATATTTAAACAATAAAAGGCTTGAACTACTTCAGTTATGTGTAATGAATCTAACATATATGAAAGTCTAATGTTTATCAGTCTATTACAGAAAATAATGAACTTTATCACAATATGCTAATTTTTTGAGAAGGACCTGTATATATATATATAACTGAAGCTGATGTTTTGCAAAGCCTAGCTAAGCTCAAAATAAATAAATCACAGGGCCCTGATGGCATCTTACCTATAGTGTAAAAAGAGATGAGGGATATTATTTGCCGACCCTTAACTTTACTGTTTCAAAAATCCTTATCTGAAGGTGTGGTACCTTCTGATTGGAAGCATGCCAACTTGGGCGTTACGCCCATTTTCAAAAAAGGGGATAGAAGTAATTTGTCAAACTATAGGCCAATCAGTCTAACTTGTATAACTGGTAAAGTTATGGAGGCTATAATCAAAGGGAAAATTGTAGATTACCTGGACTCAAATAACATTTTGAGGGATAGCCAGCATGGATTTAGGAGAGGTAGATCCTGTTTAACAAATCTGTTAGGAAGTTGATGATAGGAAGGCCTATGATGTCATCTACTTAGATTTCCAAAAGGCTTTTCATGTTGTCCCCCACAAGAGGCTCTTACTTAAACTCAAAGCGACAGGTATTTTAGGAACTGTAGTGACCTGGATTGATAACTGGTTAACAGATAGGAAGCAGCGAGTAGCTTTAAGAGGCACAATGTCACAGTGGGCCTGCGTTCATAGTGGGGTACCGCAGGGTTCAATTTTAGGACCACTATTTTTCCTAATTTACATAAATGATATAGACACCAATATATACAGTAAACTGGTGAAATTTGCAGATGACACCAAGGTGGGTGGTGTAGCAGATACTGAACTAGCGGCTCAGCAGCTACAGCGGGATCTTGATTTAATTAGTGACTGGGCCGATACCTGACAGATGAAATTTAACATAGACAAATGTAAGGTACTCCATGTAGGGAGCAGAAATATAAAGTACAGGTATTTTATGGGACCAACTGAAATAAAGGTAGCTGATTATGAGAAAGACCTTGGTGTGTATGTTGATGCTTCCATGTCTTATTCTCACCAGTGCGGGGAAGCAATAAAAAAGGCCAATAGGATGTTGGGGTATATCTCCAGGTGTGTGGAGTTTAAGTCAAGGGAGGTAATGCTAAGATTATACAATTCCTTGGTGAGACCTCACCTAGAATATTGTGTGCAGGTTTGGTCACCATATCTTAAAAAGGACATTGCGGTCTTAGAAAAGGTGCAGTGTAGGGCCACAAGAATGATTCCTGGTCTTAGAGGAATGTCATACGAGGAAAGGTTAGTTGAGCTAAATCTGTTCAGCCTCAAGCAAAGGAGACTGAGGGGGGACATGAATCAGGTCTTTAAGATTCTAACAGGTTTGGATGCTGTTCAACCGAATAGTTACTTCAGCATTAGTTAAAATACAAGAACTCGTGGCCATAGGTGGAAATTAGTGGGAGAATATTTCAAACTGGATTTAAGGAAGCACTTCTTTACACAGCGTGTAGTCAGAGTATGGAATAGTCTTCCTGATAACGTAGTGCAAGCTGAATCCTTGGGTTCCTTTAAATCAGAGCTAGATAACATTTTAACAACTCTGAGCTATTAGTTAAGTTCTCCCCAAGCGAGCTCGATGGGCCGAATGGCCTCCTCTTGTTTGTATGGTTCTTATGTTCTTATGTGTTGCAGAAATTTCTTTTCCTGAAAATGCACGTTTTCTGGCAGCCCGTTTAGTATCGCACATGTTTACTAAGCACGTGAACTTGGTGAGAAAAACTGGGTTATTTGCGGAACCGAGTCGCTCCCCAGGGAATGATCTGACAGCAAGGGCTTGTGGGAATTTTAGTTTTCTTGTACTCATCTAATGAGATAGGACAACTTATCTGTGTCAGCTCCTCCGAGTCCCTCCGAAAGGGATAAAAGTATTTCCCCTTGACATAATTTAAAATATAAGCCTTTGAAATGGGTAATGGTGTCATAATTGCGAGGGGAAGCGTTACCGTCATGTGACCTGTTATTAGCAGAGATAATGATGTGAGACCCCCGAACCTCGTACACAGCAGCGTACGGAATCCAGGCTAATCTATTCCTCCACGTTTTTTATGCCGGAGGTAAACTACATTTACAATAAGTGAAACTCTTTCGATAGCACAGTCAAATTAACTGAATTTGCACCATTATAATCAAGTAATAAAATTAGCTGTTGTGAAACGTAAGTTGTCCCATGACTGATTTTTCATGCAGGGACAAGGTAAGCCTAGCGCCCAACCCAGGAAGAGCAGGGCATAAGGCTGGCCGGGATGCCGGTGCACCTAAGGGCTCACACACACATTGGGCACAGCCTGTCCGGGATACCAGTGCACTGCAGGGCACACGTACACACACGCACTCTGGGCACAGCCTGGCCGGGATGCCAGTGCACTGCAGGGCTCACACACACACACACATTAGGCACAGCCTGTCCGGGATACCAGTGCACTGCAGGGCACACGCACACACATGCACTCTGGGCACAGCCTGGCTGGGATGCCAGTGCACTGCAGGGCTCACACACACACTGGGCACAGCCTGTCCAGGATGCCAGTGCACTGCAGGGCACACACACACACGCACTCTGGGCACAGCCTGGCCGGGATGCCAGTGCACTGCAGGGTACACACACACACACACTCTGGGCACAGCCTGTCCGGGATGCTCCTGCTCGTGTTCTGCTCCCTGACGGTTTTCCCCGATGAGCTCATCACCGTCATGCTGGCCAGTGGCTGAGGTTCATTCCACTACAGTATTTTACCACTAATCCAAATTTAAATGATTTCCCAAGGCGTCACATCAGCACTGCTCCTTACAAAATACATTAAAAATTAAGCATAAATAGGTGAAAAACCAGTAGGTAGAAATTCCTCAAGGGGAAACCCTTTAGTGTCATATTTTCAAAGAGTTATAAAGCTTCCAGTTTTTCACATGACTTAAAAGTCAGCTCAGTAGGAATGATAGGAGAGTAAAATCAGGCCCCATAGCTGGATCTACCGGAAGTCTGTGGATGGATGGCAGGCAGGCAAAACAGGGGCAGCTTTTAATGTTTAAAGACCAGGATTCTGGAGAAGAATGAATGCTGCCTGAAGAATTTACATTAGAAAGCGGAGTTAAAAATGGACACGATCAGCTGTGTTTCACACCTTGAGTAAGATAAGAAAGCATGGTGACCTACATCCGCTATTAGGCTGTAAATACCATCAGTACAAAAGTACAGTAAATCCACTGGCTGTGTAGCCTGTGCCACGGAGGCTAAGCCTGTACCCTTAGGAAGGAAGAAAAACGCATATCTCAGTTTAAATGCAGGGAAGTACCATCGGGATTTGATTAATTCAACCAGTGTTACTACTGCAATAAGTACATAAAAATTATAAAGAATTTAGATAGTACAGACACTTCCTAGGTTACCATGGTCTGTGTTAGATATTTCGACATAACGATGGGTATTCCAATTACATTCTGTTTTTAATTTTCAGTACATTATTAAATAAATTACATGATATTCAATACTTTATTATAAAAATAGGCTTTATGTAAATGTTTTTGCCCAACTGTAGGCTAATGTAAGTGTTCTAAGCATGTTTTATGTAGTCTATGATGTTTATTAGGTTAGGTGTACTGTATTAAAATGCATTTTCGCCTTACGATATTTTCACCTTGCCATAGGTTTATCGGAATGTAACCCCAGTGTAACCTGGATAAAGGCTGTAATGTGAGAACTAATTGTGACCTCTGTCCAAAGATACATTATCACTGCAGGTCAGGAAGAGAGAGAGAGAGAGAGAAAGAGAGAGAGAGAGAGAGAGAGAATTAGGAAATTGGAAACTCTTTGCTTGGGGCGATGATGGCTTTCACTCCCAGTCTTCAAAGGATTCAAAAAGTTTTCGAATTCCTTTTAATCTCTTTTGTAGCACACTAACCCATAAGCCTAATGTTTAAGGTTTTCTATCTTAACATACATTCTTACTACCTCTGTTTAACAACATTAATTCTCTTTCTTGTAAAACCTCTTCTGATTGTAAATGTGACAATCAGGAATTTATGCTGTAGTCAAAGCTGTGACATTCAGATGATAGAAATAGTGTGTGAATTTTACTCTCTGTAGACTTTCCCTTACAAGTTGGAACAAAAAAAAATGCTTCCTGGAGGTGTCAGAGGGCCTTTTTTAAGCTGTGCAGCTATTTTTTCACTCAGACTTTTTTTTTCCCTCCCTCGCGCAGTACCTGCATGAGAACGGAGTGGTGCACCGGGACCTGAAGCCAGAGAACCTCCTATATGCTACTTCAGCTCCAGATGCTCCTCTCAAAATCGGTGGGTCCTGCACAGTTTGAAGGGGAACAGTGAAGGAACAGGCCGTCATCTCTGTGGATGCCTGGCATGACTTCATTTGAAGATCATCGTCTTCATTGGTCATTTATATAGCCAGATGCAGTCATTTGTGTAGCCAGACATTAATTAAATCACATTTTATCCTTTGTAAACCTATAATGACCATGACCCAGGTGGAGAGGATGGATTGATTGATGGATGGATGGATGGATGGATGGATAGATAGATAGATACTGTAGATAGATAGATAGATAGATAGATAGATAGATAGATAGATAGATAGATGTTACATCATAATGGATTTGAATGTTACTAATAATAATTTTTTTCCTAGCTGATTTTGGTCTTTCAAAAATCGTGGATGACCAGGTCACTATGAAGACAGTATGTGGGACTCCAGGGTATTGCGGTCAGTTGATGTTTCCAGTATTTCACCATGATGAATGTTTCATTCTACTATATTATGTTGGTACTGTTGCATGCAATTTGTAGTAACAAATTCCAAGTTTTGTGCCAATGATTATGCCAAATGACCATTGATCCCAGTGGGTCAAAGTGGGTGAATTTAGCTCACTGTATTTTTACACTGGGGATATTTACATCATTCCTCCTTGTGCCACTTTCTTTTGGCACCGTTCCGGTGATCTTGGGCAAACAGCTGAACTGTGACAATGCTGACAACTTTATAAATAAACAATCCAAGCCGTCCCCTTGTTCCGCGGGGATATTTACATCCATGGAGTGTTAAACTGGCATCAGAAGGTGACAGAGGGTTTCATCAGATCTCCTTCGTTCTTTACCATGTATGAGATGCAGTGCAGAGAACAGCTTCAGTCACTGCATTTATTTTTATCCAGCTTTGTAAACGGTTCATCTGAATTATGAAAAGTATCGCTAATGCCCTGAAACTTTCCTCAAAACATGCATCATTTGCATATTTCATTAATGATTATAAACATTTTCACATTTTTTAGATTATTCGCTTATTGCATAAATTGCATAAGGGGGGGTCATTCACACATCACAAAAACTAAACAGCGCTTTTCCAATATCTGTTTAATTCTCACATATTATGTCTCCATATGACCCCCTACTGTAAAGACGCCGATTTGGAACATCTCCTGTATGCTGTGGGATTTGCTTATGATAACTGACCTTCCTGAAAGTTGCCGATTTTGCAACTATAGTCTTGACCATTGAAATTGCCAGCTGTTACTCTTCTGAAGGAAAGACAAAGGCATTAAGCATATTTCCATTGAGTGCAGACATGGAAAGTACATGTAGTGACGTTGATGCCGCTCATCTGAAGCACATGTCATATGAGGAAGCCAACTACCACAAATAATCAGAAATTGCACCAGAAGGAGCCCTCACAAATTTTCCAGTCAATGCTCACAACCGTACAGGGCTTACATCTATAATAAGTGTACACTATTGTGAAAATTGTATATACATATTCACATGGAAATTAATGCATAAAGTTTAGCATTTTAGTCATAAAATTTTCCACTCATTAAAGCACATCAGGTAGGGCTTTGTTATAAATGTATGGTTTTTCATACCAAACATACAACTTCTCTTGAACCATAACCCTTCAAATTCAGTCCTGTTGATGCCCAACACCAGAACACTGTAACACCATGGTTCATTTGTTGTCATTCACTGTCCGAGCAGCAAAGTTGGTTTTACTTGCAGAGACATTCGCGGCTATATGGCTCATAGCCTGTGCCTTGCCGAACCTAAGCAGTCCGGAAGATGACTCACGTTTCGATGGTTTCCTGGGGCCACTCGCAGGCAGATAACATGGCTTTGAGTCTCCGAGTCACGCGAAGGCCGGCTCGGCTCTAGCTGAGTGCTGTTAATCGATCCATCTGCATGTTGAATCAGCGCAGTGGCATCCCAGCTTAGATCCCGTGACAACCTGTGCTGCTGGGTACCGTAAAGCCAGCATAAACGCACATCTTGTCTGTGCATGACCAGCAAATAAGGATTTTAATTAAGGAGTGGAATGTATCTAAGGGACCTGGGTCCCTGCAGAAACGCTGACCGCTCTATTAAAGTGTGATGGATAGACCCTGTCACTCCATGCTATGCAATAAAGCAGCTTTGTATTACAGGCACGTCTGAGAAAAGGCAAATGCCCAAACTGTGATTGCTGGATCATGTTAATGTATGCAGAACAGCAGGCTACTAACCTACTTATCCATGCTGATATTAATGACCTCTGTATATGCAGATAATTTGCATATAAGATCGATAGATAGATCACAATTAGATCACATTTAGACAGGAAAAAAGTACATTTCGACAGTAATAAACAGTAACAATAAATAAATAATATAATTGCATGTATATATAAAATTACAAGCATACATGTACAGTTTATGCATATTACATGTATATGTATATGACCATATAAGCCTGGTATATGCTCTGTCTCCCTCAGCTCCTGAAATCCTTCGGGGTTGCGCCTACGGACCTGAGGTGGACATGTGGTCAGTGGGAGTCATTACGTACATCTTGTAAGTTGGACCTGTTGTAAATATTGGAAAATGCTTGATTGCATTACAGAAAAAAACAAGAATTCCACCAAGGTATTTCAGTATACCATTTTACTAAAGCCTACTTAAAACAACAACAACAACAACAAATTTATTTTTGTATAGCGCATTATCACAACATTACATTGTCCCACAGCATGTTTTGACACATTTAGGGGGGAATGCAGAGTTTTTCTCATTTTTAAAGGCTGACACAAAGTCTACGTTATAACGTTATAAAAATTGTGAAAGCGTAGCATAGCTACTTAAGAGTAATTTAATGATGTGTTTCAGCTTTTATGTCATTTATAATATTATAGTAATCACCTTCGTGTTCTATAACCGGGGATTACAAATTTAATTCAGGAGCCAAAGCTAGAGGACCCCTCCCAATAATGCATCATCACATGAGTACCTAAGTTCCATTAATATTTTTTTATCTTGGGGGGGCACCACTGAATGCTTTTTACTTTTACGGGTTGTGTAAGGTACCTGTTAATAATGACATTTAGATAATTTACTGAACATCTCTGTGTACCACCTATAAAGGTTCCATAAACCTCAACTTGAAAACCAACATATGCATTAAGTGCGTTTCAAAAAAGTTTCAGAATTATTGAATTTCCCAGGACCTTTGTAATACTGTCATCATAGTAAATTGCTTCTTGATTAAGGTTAAACATAACATAACTCTTAATTGATAAACTATGGTTATATAAATGCTATGGTCCATAGCTAATCATTATGTGTTTTCTTTTTGGGCTTAAGCTAATTACAACAAGGCACCTTACTGTTTTTAATGATTACTAACACATACTAACACCCATAGTTGGCCATTAGTGGCCAACTATGGGTGGCTAAAGAACAAGGAGAAAAATTAGTTTGATAGAGTTAAGAGTGGGTCTAAAAAAAAGAAAGTGTTTCAGTCTGTCTGCCCAGTGTCAAAAATCTGAAACTGAAATAAAGGGGAAATGAATATCAGTCAGCAGAAAAACTGAAAGGCAAAATATCCAACTGTGAAGATGAGGACATATTCTTCAGCATAAAAATGATTGACGACTGCTTGTTTTGACAGATGGTTGCTCATTTTTAAGGAAAAATACCTGACTGGATCCATAAAGAATCTTGTAATGTAACTGATGCCCTTAGCATGATTTTAGATACCCTTGTGTTTTTTATATGGAGAATAAAAATCTTAATTATTCAAAAACTTTGTTTTTTATTTCCTGGGAGAAGCACTTGATCTTGTTTTAATTTGATACATACTAATACCAATTTCTAAATTGTTACCCATGAAACTGTGTAGCATAAACATCTGATTCAGCAATGGACTCTCCAAAGAAATAACAGGGACGTTGTGGGGTTATATAATCAATGGAGGCAAGGAAGAGAAGAAATTGAGATGCATAATAAATCATAAATTTGAATAGAATCCCCGATGAAATTAAACTTCGGTAAGACCCTGCAGAGATTATTCCTTTTTTTCAGAAAAATCCTAATTGCAGTGGAACGTCTGCCTGATCTTTTGTTCCATACTTCAGAGCTCCTTTCCTTGCCTCTTAATATTCCGCTACGGTCTTTGCCTGTGTTCTGTCCACCTCATATTCCTAGGAATTTGCGTCTCTGGGAATCCTGATCATCCTCACCAGAGAGCCACCTTGTTACTGTGAAAACCATTTACAAATCCGAGGGTTAGACAACAATTTCAGTTTAAGAATATATTTTGTCCAACAATTAATATCAAACGCATCAGTATTTCATGACTGTGAATATTTGTTCTTGTTCTGTTAACCTTGTGTTGAAAGGCGGCCCTGAAATTGTCTATGTGAAGCCATAGTCTTGGTGTTAACCCTGCAGAGCAAAGACTGCAGCAGAACAGATGGCACCTGGCAGTAAACTGCCAAGCCTGACAGGAAATCAGAGCTCGGCAAGTCCTGCTCTCGTCAACGGCTGAGAACCCACCTGCTGTTACACACAGATCGAGCTGCTTTCCCTCCTTCTGTATTGACTGTCGTAATTTTTTACAAAACACACCCCCAAATATTCCATTCCTGTGCTTTTCTTCTGACAGATTGTGCGGCTTCGAACCGTTCTTTGACGAACGGGGTGACCAGTACATGTTCAAGAAGATTCTTAACTGCGAATATGAGTTTGTCTCCCCCTGGTGGGATGACGTGTCTCTAAATGCCAAGGACCTGGTGAGTGGTAATCATGTTGATACTGGAATCAGTTCCCTTTCTGTTCTGACAAACTCATAAAAAAAAAAATGAAAAGCTGATTTTAGATACCTCAGCTTTCTTGCCCTTCAATAGCGCATTTAAACTGATGAATTTCACCTTTAAAGTGTCATTTTGGAGCTGACAGGAGGGATGTTAAAGCTTATGATGGCATGATGCCTATATTCGTTGGCTGCCATTGGCTGTGTTAGATGACATGTGGTCTTTTTGCATATGGCCACTGAAAACGTAAGGCACTTTTCTTAAGCTAGTATTATTGCCTAATATGGTGTATGTTATATATTCAGTTGCGGACTATGCGGCCAATTAAATCTTCTCTAAAAAAATCATATCTAATGCCAATGGACAGCCAGTAATAGACAAGTTTAGTGTAATTCAGTAAGCTTGCATTTAATAATAAATTATTAGCAAATAATTGGAATCAACAATGCAATCTCTTAAATGTAATACATCATTTTAAAACTGATATAAACACCTCTATGAATAGAGCTTACAAAAATGTATTGTTTTTGAAAGCTTTTTTGTAAATAGTCTCACATATATAGACACACACACACGTATATATATAATCCATTCATTTGAAAGTGTAATGTTTATTTAAATTGTTTGTAGAAGTTTGTTGTTGGTTTTGCCTGATAGGGATAAGATCACCTACACACCTACACATATTTGTCTTCGCCTGACAAACAAAACGAAGGGATATTGCATTTAATAACATAGAAATTTTGCATATAATGGAAGAAAGAGATGGCAGTGCTTTGGATAATCCATGTGGCCTGAGCACCTGTCTCTGTCCCTCCCGTAGGTGAAGAAGCTGATCGTCCAGGATCCAAAGAAGCGGCTAAGCACGGTGCAGGCCCTGCAGCACCCCTGGGTGACAGGCAAGGCCGTCAACTCCGCCCACATGGACACAGCGCAGAAGAAACTGCAGGAGTTCAACGCTCGCCGCAAGCTCAAGGTGGGCATCAACACCCGTCCCCCTTTCCGGGCCAGCAGCCGCACGTGCGTGGGCCGGCTTCCATAGGGGACATCCGGTGGCGTGCCTGAAATCTGCACGGTGCTATGGGCTTATGGAAGCAGGACAGACGGTGGACATTTTGTGCGTGCGATGCTGCCATGTTCGCGCATTATTACAGGGCCTGCTGCGAACAGCAGAGCACTGGCCCTCACTGCGCCGTTCCATCCGCCACTCAAACACACGGCTGGAGCAGAACCGCAGACACGGTCCCTCAGAGCAGCCTCTGTGTCTGCCGCCATCCTTACTGCACTTTATGCAGACCAGAAAAGATCTTGCTGTGGATTGGCAGGAGCCAGCAAGCAAAATGAGCAAAGCAGTAAATAATAGAGAATGTGCTTTTTTCACATTCCTCTTTCATCTTTTATTCTCTAAAAATGCTGAATATGGTTTAAATCGGCCTGTTTTGTAGTACATTCCTTGTCAGGTACTCCTGCAGATTGGCTTGTTTTTTTAATCATGATTATTATCCAGGCATAAAAAAAAATTGTAATACAGAACATGCTGAAAAATCTTGTGGGTTCATAATTATAATTGATTGCAATTGTTTTATTTATAAGCAAATAAGGGCAACACTTTCAAATTTCCCTCACCACATTTTAATGTATGCACAGGTAAACACCAAGCAGCTTAATCACGCACCGCTGAGCCATCAGACATACATACACCAAGCTCCCTCTCTGGGTTTGTGTTATTACTGTTGGGCGGAGAACCGGACTGAGCACGGATGGAGAACCATGTTCTGCCACTGTTATGTGATACAGCTGCATGCACCTGACGTCCAGCAGTATGAGTGGATTCTTGTGACGAGATACTGTGTGTTTTTGGCAGGCAGCCGTGAAGGCTGTGGTGGCCTCTTCACGGCTAGGCAGCGCCGGCAGCCACAACAGCACCGACAACAGTAAGATCAGCTGTAACCACTCTCCAGTCCAGGAGGGGGCGCCAGAAAGACAGGCTCAGCAAACCCACCCGCCGAAACAGGGGGACTCCTAGACGTTTGTGTCTTGGGTCTTCCATTGAATCGGAAGACGCCGTCATCTTGTGAGAATAAGAAACAGCTGATTTTAACGGATGAAATGAGACCGTCTCACAGATCGGGGGCAGTGCTGACCTCAGACAATTTTGCATGTGACTGCTTACGATTTTAAACAAAATGAAAAAAAAATGCCGCATGAACGAACCTGCGTGACAGCGTGACTTTACAGTTTCATCTTGAAATGGCCATTTGCGAAGCTGACAGTTCCTTCCACTAAAACACCTTTCCATGAACTACATTGAGGAGCTTCACCTGCTGGACACGGAGAAAACAATGTTTTTGCTGTTTGTAATGGTTGCATTTTAGTAAACTTCATTTGGTTTATAAAATACTGTAAGTTAGGTATGGTACAGCATTCTAGGGTGACCGCCGATTGGGGTGAATAGAGAAGGGGGGTGGTGTCGTTTACAGAAT